>NC_042979.1:38783836-38866361 GCF_901001165.1 Salmo trutta
AGCTTTAGATACATTAATCAGCTTCAGTGGGATGAAGTCAGCTTTAGAAAACTGTAATCAGCTTCGGTTGGATGAAGACAGCTTTAGAAGACTGTAATCAGCTTCGGTTGGATGAAGACAGCTTTAGAAGACTGTAATCAGCTTCGGTTGGATGAAGACAGCTTTAGAAGACTGTAATCAGCTTCAGTGGGATGAAGACAGCTTTAGAAGACTAATCAGCTTCAGTGGAATAAAGACAGCTTTAGAGGACTGTAATCAGCTTCGGTTGGATGAAGACAGCTTTAGAAGACTGAAAGCTTCAGTGGGATGAAGACAGCTTTACAAGACTGTAATCAGCTTCAGTGGGATGAAGACAGCTTTAGAAGACTAATCAGCTTCAGTGGAATAAAGACAGCTTTAGAGGACTGTAATCAGCTTCAGTGGGATGAAGACAGCTTTAGAAGACTGTAATCAGCTTCAGTGGGATGAAGACAGCTTTAGAAGTCTGTAATCAGCTTCGGTTGGATGAAGACAGCTTTAGAAGACTCTAATCAGCTTCAGCGGGATGAAGCCAGCTTTAGAAGACTGTAATCTGCTTCCGTGGCATAAAGACAGCTTTAGAAGACTGTAATCAGCTTTGGTTGGATGAAGACAGCTTTAGAAGACTGTAATCTTCAGTGGGATGAAGACAGCTTTACAAAACTGTAATCAGCTTCGGTTGGATGAAGACAGCTTTAGAAGACTGTAATCAGCTTAAGTGTGATGAAGACAGCTATAGAAGACTGTAATCAGCTTCAGTTGAATAAAGACAAGTTTAGAAGACTATAATCAGCTTCGGTTGGATGAGGACAGCTTTAGAAGACTGCAATCAGCTTCAGTGGGATGAAGCCAGCTTTAGAAGACTGTAATCAGCTGCAGTGGAATAAAGACAGCTATAGAACACTGTAATCAGCTTCAATGGGATAAAGACGGCTTTAGGAGACTGAATCAGCTTCAGTGGGATAAAGACAGCTTTAGAAGACTGTAATCTGCTTCAGTGGGATGAAGACAGCTTTAGAAGACTGTAATCAGCTTCAGTGGGATGAAGACAGCTTTAGAAGAATGTAATCAGCTTTGGTTGGATGAAGACAGCTTTAGATACTGTAATCAGCTTCAGTGGAATGAAGACAGCTTTAGAAGACAGTAATCAGCTTCAGTGGGATGAAAACAGCTTTACAAGACTGTAATCAGCTTCGGTTGGATGAAGACAACTTTAGAAGACTGCAAGCTTCAGTGGGATGAAGACAGCTTTAGAAGACTGTAATCTGCTTCCGTGGAATAAAGACAGCTTTAGAAGACTGTAATCAGCTTCGGTTGGATGAAGACAGCTTTAGAAGACTGTAATCAGCTTCAGTGGGATGAAGACAGCTTTAGAAGACTAATCAGCTTCAGTGGAATAAAGACAGCTTTAGAGGACTGTAATCAGCTTCGGTTGGATGAAGACAGCTTTAGAAGACTCTAATCAGCTTCAGTGGAATAAAGACAGCTTTAGAGGACTGTAATCAGCTTTGGTTGGATGAAGACAGCTTTAGAAGACTCTAATCAGCTTCGGTTGGATGAAGACAGCTTTAGAAGACTCTAATCAGCTTCAGTGGGATAAAGACAGCTTTAGGAGACAGTTCAGCTTCAGTGGAATAAAGACAGCTTTAGGAGACTGTAATCAGCTTCAGTGGGATGAAGACAGCTTTAGAAGACTCTAATCAGCTTCAGTGGGATGAAGACAGCTTTAGAAGTCTGTAATCAGCTTCGGTGGGATGAAGAGAGCTTTAGGAGACTGTAATCAGCTTCAGTGGGATGAAGACAGCTTTAGAAGACTCTAATCAGCTTCAGTGGGATGAAGACAGCTTTAGAAGTCTGTAATCAGCTTCGGTGGGATGAAGACAGCTTTAGAAGACTGTAATCAGCTTCAGTGTGATGAAGACAGCTATAGAAGACTGTAATCAGCTTCAGTGGAATAAAGACAGCTTTAGAAGACTATAATCAGCTTCGGTTGGATGAGGACAGCTTTAGAAGACTGCAATCAGCTTCAGTGGGATGAAGCCAGCTTTAGAAGACTGTAATCAGCTTCAGTGGGATGAAGACAGCTTTAGAAGACTGTAATCAGCTTCAGTGGGATGAAGACAGCTTTAGAAGACAGTAATCAGCTTCAGTGGGATGAAAACAGCTTTACAAGACTGTAATCAGCTTCGGTTGGATGAAGACAACTTTAGAAGACTGCAAGCTTCAGTGGGATGAAGACAGCTTTAGAAGACTGTAATCTGCTTCCGTGGAATAAAGACAGCTTTAGAAGACTGTAATCAGCTTCGGTTGGATGAAGACAGCTTTAGAAGACTGTAATCAGCTTCAGTGGGATGAAGACAGCTTTAGAAGACTAATCAGCTTCAGTGGAATAAATACAGCTTTAGAGGACTGTAATCAGCTTCGGTTGGATGAAGACAGCTTTAGAAGACTCTAATCAGCTTCAGTGGAATAAAGACAGCTTTAGAGGACTGTAATCAGCTTTGGTTGGATGAAGACAGCTTTAGAAGACTCTAATCAGCTTCGGTTGGATGAAGACAGCTTTAGAAGACTCTAATCAGCTTCAGTGGGATAAAGACAGCTTTAGGAGACAGTTCAGCTTCAGTGGAATAAAGACAGCTTTAGGAGACTGTAATCAGCTTCAGTGGGATGAAGACAGCTTTAGAAGTCTGTAATCAGCTTCGGTGGGATGAAGAGAGCTTTAGGAGACTGTAATCAGCTTCAGTGGGATGAAGACAGCTTTAGAAAACTCTAATCAGCTTCAGTGGGATGAAGACAGCTTTAGAAGTCTGTAATCAGCTTCGGTGGGATGAAGACAGCTTTAGAAGACTGTAATCAGCTTCAGTGTGATGAAGACAGCTATAGAAGACTGTAATCAGCTTCAGTGGAATAAAGACAAGTTTAGAAGACTATAATCAGCTTCGGTTGGATGAGGACAGCTTTAGAAGACTGCAATCAGCTTCAGTGGGATGAGGCCAGCTTTAGAAGACTGTAATCAGCTTCAGTGGGATGAAGACAGCTTTAGAAGACTGTAATCAGCTTCAGTGGGATGAAGACAGCTTTAGAAGACTGTAATCAGCTTCAGTGGGATGAAGACAGCTTTAGAAGACTGTAATCTGCTCCGTGGAATAAATTCAGCTTTAGAATACTGTAATCAGCTTCGGTTGGATGAAGACAGCTTTAGATACATTAATCAGCTTCAGTGGGATGAAGTCAGCTTTAGAAGACTCTAATCAGCTTCAGCGGGATGAAACCAGCTTTAGAAGACTGTAATCAGCTTCAGTGTGATGAAGACAGCTGTAGAAGACTGTATTCAGCTTCAGTGGGATAAAGACAGCTTTAGGAGACTGAATCAGCTTCAGTGGGATAAAGACAGCTTTAGGAGACAGTTCAGCTTCAGTGGAATAAAGACAGCTTTAGGAGACTGTAAGCTTCAGTGGGATGAAGACAGCTTTACAAGACTGTACTCAACTTCAGTGGGATGAAGACAGCTTTAGAAGACTGTAATCAGCTTCAGTGGGATGAAGCCAGCTTTAGAAGACTGTAATTAGCTTCAGTGGGATGAAGACAGCTTTAGAAGACTGTAATCTGCTTCCGTGGAATAAATACAGCTTTAGAGGACTGTAATCAGCTTCGGTTGGATGAAGACAGCTTTAGAAGACTCTAATCAGCTTCAGTGGAATAAAGACAGCTTTAGAGGACTGTAATCAGCTTCGGTTGGATGAAGACAGCTTTAGAAGACTCTAATCAGCTTCGGTTGGATGAAGACAGCTTTAGAAGACTCTATTCAGCTTCAGTGGGATAAAGACAGCTTTAGGAGACAGTTCAGCTTCAGTGGAATAAAGACAGCTTTAGGAGACTGTAATCAGCTTCAGTGGGATGAAGACAGCTTTAGAAGACTCTAATCAGCTTCAGTGGGATGAAGACAGCTTTAGAAGTCTGTAATCAGCTTCGGTGGGATGAAGAGAGCTTTAGGAGACTGTAATCAGCTTCAGTGGGATGAAGACAGCTTTAGAAGACTCTAATCAGCTTCAGTGGGATGAAGACAGCTTTAGAAGTCTGTAATCAGCTTCAGTGGGATGAAGACAGCTTTAGAAGACTGTAATCAGCTTCAGTGTGATGAAGACAGCTATAGAAGACTGTAATCAGCTTCAGTGGAATAAAGACAGCTTTAGAAGACTGTAATCAGCTTCGGTTGGATGAAGACAGCTTTAGAAGACTGTAATCAGCTTCAGTGGGATGAAGACAGCTTTAGAAGACTGTAATCAGCTTCAGTGGGATGAAGACAGCTTTAGAAGACTGTAATCAGCTTCAGTGGGATGAAGACAGCTTTAGAAGACTGTAATCAGCTTCAGTGGGATGAAGACAGCTTTAGAAGACTGTAATCTGCTCCGTGGAATAAATTCAGCTTTAGAAGACTGTAATCAGCTTCGGTTGGATGAAGACAGCTTTAGATACATTAATCAGCTTCAGTGGGATGAAGTCAGCTTTAGAAGACTCTAATCAGCTTCAGCGGGATGAAACCAGCTTTAGAAGACTGTAATCAGCTTCAGTGTGATGAAGACAGCTATAGAAGACTGTAATCAGCTTCAGTGGGATAAAGACAGCTTTAGGAGACTGAATCAGCTTCAGTGGGATAAAGACAGCTTTAGGAGACAGTTCAGCTTCAGTGGAATATAGACAGCTTTAGGAGACTGTAAGCTTCAGTGGGATGAAGACAGCTTTACAAGACTGTACTCAGCTTCAGTGGGATGAAGACAGCTTTAGAAGACTGTAATCAGCTTCAGTGGAATAAAGACAGCTTTAGAGGACTGTAATCAGCTTTGGTTGGATGAAGACAGCTTTAGAAGACTGTAAGCTTCAGTGGGATGAAGACAGCTTTACAAGACTGTAATCAGCTTCAGTGGGATGAAGACAGCTTTAGAAGACTGTAATCAGCTTCAGTGGGATGAAGACAGCTTTAGAAGACTGTAATCTGCTTCCGTGGAATAAAGACAGCTTTAGAAGACTGTAATCAGCTTCGGTTGGATGAAGACAGCTTTAGAAGACTGTAAGCTTCAGTGGGATGAAGACAGCTTTAGAAGACTGTAATCAGCTTCAGCGGGATGAAACCAGCTTTAGAAGACTGTAATCAGCTTCAGTGGGATAAAGACAGCTTTAGGAGACTGAATCAGCTTCAGTGGGATAAAGACAGCTTTAGGAGACAGTTCAGCTTCAGTGGAATAAAGACAGCTTTAGGAGACTGTAATCAGCTTCAGTGGGATGAAGACAGCTTTAGAAGACTGTAATCAGCTTCAGTGGGATGAAGACAGCTTTAGAAGACTGTAATCAGCTTCGGTTGGATGAAGACAGCTTTAGATACATTAATCAGCTTCAGTGGGATGAAGTCAGCTTTAGAAAACTGTAATCAGCTTCGGTTGGATGAAGACAGCTTTAGAAGACTGTAATCAGCTTCGGTTGGATGAAGACAGCTTTAGAAGACTGTAATCAGCTTCGGTTGGATGAAGACAGCTTTACAAGACTGTAATCAGCTTCGGTTGGATGAAGACAGCTTTAGAAGACTGCAAGCTTCAGTGGGATGAAGACCGCTCTAGGAGACAGTTCAGCTTCAGTGGAATAAAGACAGCTTTAGAAGACTGTAATCAGCTTCAGTGGGATGAAGACAGCTTTAGAAGACTGTAATCAGCTTCAGTGGGATGAAGACAGCTTTAGAAGACTGTAATCAGCTTCAGTGGGATGAAGACAGCTTTAGAAGACTGTAATCAGCTTCAGTGGAATAAAGACAGCTTTAGAGGACTGTAATCAGCTTCGGTTGGATGAAGACAGCTTTAGAAGACTGTAATCAGCTTCAGTGTGATGAAGACAGCTATAGAAGACTGTAATCAGCTTCAGTGGAATAAAGACAAGTTTAGAAGACTATAATCAGCTTCGGTTGGATGAGGACAGCTTTAGAAGACTGCAATCAGCTTCAGTGGGATGAAGCCAGCTTTAGAAGACTGTAATCAGCTTCAGTGGGATGAAGACAGCTTTAGAAGACTGTAATCAGCTTCAGTAAGATGAAGACAGCTTTAGAAGACTGTAATCAGCTTCAGTGGGATGAAGAGAGCTTTAGAAGACTGTAATCAGCTGCAGTGGAATAAAGACAGCTATAGAACACTGTAATCAGCTTCAATGGGATAAAGACAGCTTTAGGAGACTGAATCAGCTTCAGTGGGATAAAGACAGCTTTAGAAGACTGTAATCAGCTTCAGTGGGATGAAGACAGCTTTAGAAGACTGTAATCAGCTTCAGTGGGATGAAGACAGCTTTAGAAGACTGTAATCAGCTTTGGTTGGATGAAGACAGCTTTAGATACTGTAATCAGCTTCAGTGGAATGAAGACAGCTTTAGAAGACTGTAATCAGCTTTGGTTGGATGAAGACAGCTTTAGATACTGTAATCAGCTTCAGTGGAATGAAGACAGCTTTAGAAGACAGTAATCAGCTTCAGTGGGATGAAAACAGCTTTACAAGACTGTAATCAGCTTCGGTTGGATGAAGACAACTTTAGAAGACTGCAAGCTTCAGTGGGATGAAGACAGCTTTAGAAGACTGTAATCTGCTTCAGTGGCATAAAGACAGCTTTAGAAGACTGTAATCAGCTTCGGTTGGATGAAGACAGCTTTAGAAGACTGTAATCAGCTTCAGTGGGATGAAGACAGCTTTAGAAGACTAATCAGCTTCAGTGGAATAAAGACAGCTTTAGAGGACTGTAATCAGCTTCGGTTGGATGAAGACAGCTTTAGAAGACTCTAATCAGCTTCAGTGGAATAAAGACAGCTTTAGAGGACTGTAATCAGCTTCGGTTGGATGAAGACAGCTTTAGAAGACTCTAATCAGCTTCGGTTGGATGAAGACAGCTTTAGAAGACTCTAATCAGCTTCAGTGGGATAAAGACAGCTTTAGGAGACAGTTCAGCTTCAGTGGAATAAAGACAGCTTTAGGAGACTGTAATCAGCTTCAGTGGGATGAAGACAGCTTTAGAAGACTCTAATCAGCTTCAGTGGGATGAAGACAGCTTTAGAAGACTGTAATCAGCTTCAGTGGGATGAAGACAGCTTTAGAAGACTGTAATCAGCTTCAGTGTGATGAAGACAGCTATAGAAGACTGTAATCAGCTTCAGTGGAATAAAGACAGGTTTAGAAGACTTAAATCAGCTTCGGTTGGATGAGGACAGCTTTAGAAGACTGTAATCAGCTTCAGTGGGATGAAGACAGCTTTAGAAGACTGTAATCAGCTTCGGTTGGATGAAGACAGCTTTAGATACATTAATCAGCTTCAGTGGGATGAAGTCAGCTTTAGAAGACTGTAATCAGCTTCAGTGGGATGAAGACAGCTTTAGAAGACTGTAATCAGCTTCAGTGTGATGAAGACAGCTGTAGAAGACTGTATTCAGCTTCAGTGGGATAAAGACAGCTTTAGGAGACTGAATCAGCTTCAGTGGGATAAAGACAGCTTTAGGAGACAGTTCAGCTTCAGTGGAATAAAGACAGCTTTAGGAGACTGTAAGCTTCATTGGGATGAAGACAGCTTTACAAGACTGTAATCAGCTTCAGTGGGATGAAGACAGCTTTAGAAGACTGTAATCAGCTTCAGTGGGATGAAGCCAGCTTTAGAAGACTGTAATCAGCTTCAGTGGGATGAAGACAGCTTTAGAAGACTGTAATCTGCTTCCGTGGCATAAAGACAGCTTTAGAAGACTGTAATCAGCTTCGGTTGGATGAAGACAGCTTTAGAAGACTGTAATCAGTTTCAGTGGGATGAAGACAGCTTTAGAAGACTAATCAGCTTCAGTGGAATAAATACAGCTTTAGAGGACTGTAATCAGCTTCGGTTGGATGAAGACAGCTTTAGAAGACTCTAATCAGCTTCGGTTGGATGAAGACAGCTTTAGAAGACTCTATTCAGCTTCAGTGGGATAAAGACAGCTTTAGGAGACAGTTCAGCTTCAGTGGAATAAAGACAGCTTTAGGAGACTGTAATCAGCTTCAGTGGGATGAAGACAGCTTTAGAAGATTCTAATCAGCTTCAGTGGGATGAAGACAGCTTTAGAAGTCTGTAATCAGCTTCGGTGGGATGAAGAGAGCTTTAGGAGACTGTAATCAGCTTCAGTGGGATGAAGACAGCTTTAGAAAACTCTAATCAGCTTCAGTGGGATGAAGACAGCTTTAGAAGACTGTAATCAGCTTCAGTGGGATGAAGACAGCTTTAGAAGACTGTAATCAGCTTCAGTGTGATGAAGACAGCTATAGAAGACTGTAATCAGCTTCAGTGGAATAAAGACAGCTTTAGAAGACTATAATCAGCTTCGGTTGGATGAGGACAGCTTTAGAAGACTGTAATCAGCTTCAGTGGGATGAAGACAGCTTTAGAAGACTGTAATCAGCTTCAGTGGGATGAAGACAGCTTTAGAAGACTGTAATCAGCTTCAGTGGGATGAAGACAGCTTTAGAAGACTGTAATCAGCTTCAGTGGGATGAAGACAGCTTTAGAAGACTGTAATCTGCTCCGTGGAATAAATTCAGCTTTAGAAGACTGTAATCAGCTTCGGTTGGATGAAGACAGCTTTAGATACATTAATCAGCTTCAGTGGGATGAAGTCAGCTTTAGAAGACTCTAATCAGCTTCAGCGGGATGAAACCAGCTTTAGAAGACTGTAATCAGCTTCAGTGTGATGAAGACAGCTATAGAAGACTGTAATCAGCTTCAGTGGGATAAAGACAGCTTTAGGAGACTGAATCAGCTTCAGTGGGATAAAGACAGCTTTAGGAGACAGTTCAGCTTCAGTGGAATAAAGACAGCTTTAGGAGACTGTAAGCTTCAGTGGGATGAAGACAGCTTTACAAGACTGTACTCAGCTTCAGTGGGATGAAGACAGCTTTAGAAGACTGTAATCAGCTTCAGTGGAATATAGACAGCTTTAGAGGACTGTAATCAGCTTTGGTTGGATGAAGACAGCTTTAGAAGACTGTAAGCTTCAGTGGGATGAAGACAGCTTTACAAGACTGTAATCAGCTTCAGTGGGATGAAGACAGCTTTAGAAGACTGTAATCAGCTTCAGTGGGATGAAGACAGCTTTAGAAGACTGTAATCTGCTTCCGTGGAATAAAGACAGCTTTAGAAGACTGTAATCAGCTTCGGTTGGATGAAGACAGCTTTAGAAGACTGTAAGCTTCAGTGGGATGAAGACAGCTTTAGAAGACTGTAATCAGCTTCAGTGGGATGAAGCCAGCTTTAGAAGACTGTAATCAGCTTCAGTGGGATAAAGACAGCTTTAGGAGACTGAATCAGCTTCAGTGGGATAAAGACAGCTTTAGGAGACAGTTCAGCTTCAGTGGAATAAAGACAGCTTTAGGAGACTGTAATCAGCTTCAGTGGGATGAAGACAGCTTTAGAAGACTTTAATCAGCTTCAGTGGGATGAAGACAGCTTTAGAAGACTGTAATCAGCTTCGGTTGGATGAAGACAGCTTTAGATACATTAATCAGCTTCAGTGGGATGAAGTCAGCTTTAGAAAACTGTAATCAGCTTCGGTTGGATGAAGACAGCTTTAGAAGACTGTAATCAGCTTCGGTTGGATGAAGACAGCTTTAGAAGACTGTAATCAGCTTCGGTTGGATGAAGACAGCTTTAGAAGACTGTAATCAGCTTCGGTTGGATGAAGACAGCTTTAGAAGACTGAAAGCTTCAGTGGGATGAAGACCGCTCTAGGAGACAGTTCAGCTTCAGTGGAATAAAGACAGCTTTAGGAGACTGTAATCAGCTTCAGTGGGATGAAGACAGCTTTAGAAGACTGTAATCAGCTTCAGTGGGATGAAGACAGCTTTAGAAGACTGTAATCAGCTTCAGTGGGATGAAGACAGCTTTAGAAGACTGTAATCAGCTTCAGTGGAATAAAGACAGCTTTAGAGGACTGTAATCAGCTTCGGTTGGATGAAGACAGCTTTAGAAGACTGTAATCAGCTTCAGTGTGATGAAGACAGCTATAGAAGACTGTAATCAGCTTCAGTGGAATAAAGACAAGTTTAGAAGACTATAATCAGCTTCGGTTGGATGAGGACAGCTTTAGAAGACTGCAATCAGCTTCAGTGGGATGAAGCCAGCTTTAGAAGACTGTAATCAGCTTCAGTGGGATGAAGACAGCTTTAGAAGACTGTAATCAGCTTCAGTAAGATGAAGACAGCTTTAGAAGACTGTAATCAGCTTCAGTGGGATGAAGAGAGCTTTAGAAGACTGTAATCAGCTGCAGTGGAATAAAGACAGCTATAGAACACTGTAATCAGCTTCAATGGGATAAAGACAGCTTTAGGAGACTGAATCAGCTTCAGTGGGATAAAGACAGCTTTAGAAGACTGTAATCAGCTTCAGTGGGATGAAGACAGCTTTAGAAGACTGTAATCAGCTTCAGTGGGATGAAGACAGCTTTAGAAGACTGTAATCAGCTTCGGTTGGATGAAGACAGCTTTAGATACTGTAATCAGCTTCAGTGGAATGAAGACAGCTTTAGAAGACTGTAATCAGCTTTGGTTGGATGAAGACAGCTTTAGATACTGTAATCAGCTTCAGTGGAATGAAGACAGCTTTAGAAGACAGTAATCAGCTTCAGTGGGATGAAGACAGCTTTACAAGACTGTAATCAGCTTCGGTTGGATGAAGACAGCTTTAGAAGACTGCAAGCTTCAGTGGGATGAAGACAGCTTTAGAAGACTGTAATCAGCTTCAGTGGAATAAAGACAGCTTTAGAAGACTGTAATCAGCTTCGGTTGGATGAAGACAGCTTTAGAAGACTCTAATCAGCTTCAGTGGGATGAAGACAGCTTTAGAAGACTAATCAGCTTCAGTGGAATAAATACAGCTTTAGAGGACTGTAATCAGCTTCGGTTGGATGAAGACAGCTTTAGAAGACTCTAATCAGCTTCAGTGGAATAAAGACAGCTTTAGAGGACTGTAATCAGCTTCGGTTGGATGAAGACAGCTTTAGAAGACTCTAATCAGCTTCGGTTGGATGAAGACAGCTTTAGAAGACTCTAATCAGCTTCAGTGGGATAAAGACAGCTTTAGGAGACAGTTCAGCTTCAGTGGAATAAAGACAGCTTTAGGAGACTGTAATCAGCTTCAGTGGGATGAAGACAGCTTTAGAAGACTGTAATCAGCTTCAGTGGGATGAAGACAGCTTTAGAAGACTGTAATCAGCTTCAGTGGGATGAAGACAGCTTTAGAAGACTGTAATCAGCTTCAGTGTGATGAAGACAGCTATAGAAGACTGTAATCAGCTTCAGTGGAATAAAGACAGCTTTAGAAGACTATAATCAGCTTCGGTTGGATGAGGACAGCTTTAGAAGACTGTAATCAGCTTCAGTGGGATGAAGACAGCTTTAGAAGACTGTAATCAGCTTCGGTTGGATGAAGACAGCTTTAGATACATTAATCAGCTTCAGTGGGATGAAGTCAGCTTTAGAAGACTCTAATCAGCTTCAGCGGGATGAAACCAGCTTTAGAAGACTGTAATCAGCTTCAGTGTGATGAAGACAGCTGTAGAAGACTGTATTCAGCTTCAGTGGGATAAAGACAGCTTTAGGAGACTGAATCAGCTTCAGTGGGATAAAGACAGCTTTAGGAGACAGTTCAGCTTCAGTGGAATAAAGACAGCTTTAGGAGACTGTAAGCTTCAGTGGGATGAAGACAGCTTTACAAGACTGTAATCAGCTTCAGTGGGATGAAGACAGCTTTAGAAGACTGTAATCAGCTTCAGTGGGATGAAGCCAGCTTTAGAAGACTGTAATCAGCTTCAGTGGGATGAAGACAGCTTTAGAAGACTGTAATCTGCTTCCGTGGCATAAAGACAGCTTTAGAAGACTGTAATCAGCTTCGGTTGGATGAAGACAGCTTTAGAAGACTGTAATCAGTTTCAGTGGGATGAAGACAGCTTTAGAAGACTAATCAGCTTCAGTGGAATAAATACAGCTTTAGAGGACTGTAATCAGCTTCGGTTGGATGAAGACAGCTTTAGAAGACTCTAATCAGCTTCAGTGGAATAAAGACAGCTTTAGAGGACTGTAATCAGCTTCGGTTGGATGAAGACAGCTTTAGAAGACTCTAATCAGCTTCGGTTGGATGAAGACAGCTTTAGAAGACTCTAATCAGCTTCAGTGGGATAAAGACAGCTTTAGGAGACAGTTCAGCTTCAGTGGAATAAAGACAGCTTTAGGAGACTGTAATCAGCTTCAGTGGGATGAAGACAGCTTTAGAAGACTCTAATCAGCTTCAGTGGGATGAAGACAGCTTTAGAAGACTGTGATCAGCTTCAGTGGGATGAAGACAGCGTTAGAAGACTGTAATCTGCTTTCGTGGCATAAAGACAGCTTTAGAAGACTGTAATCAGCTTCGGTTGGATGAAGACAGCTTTAGAAGACTGTAAGCTTCAGTGGGATGAAGACAGCTTTACAAGACTGTACTCAGCTTCAGTGGGATGAAGACAGCTTTAAAAGACTGTAATCAGCTTCGGTTGGATGAAGACAGCTTTAGATACATTAATCAGCTTCAGTGGGATGAAGTCAGCTTTAGAAAACTGTAATCAGCTACGGTTGGATGAAGACAGCTTTAGATAGATACATTAATCAGCTTCAGTGGGATGAAGTCAGCTTTAGAAAACTGTAATCAGCTTCGGTTGGATGAAGACAGCTTTAGAGGACTGTAATCAGCTTCAGTGGGTTGAAGACAGCTTTAGAAGACTGTAATCTGCTTCCGTGGAATATTGACCGCTTTAGAAGACTGTAATCAGCTTCGGTTGGATGAAGACAGCTTTAGAAGACTGTAAGCTTCAGTGGGATGAAGACAGCTTTACAAGACTGTAATCAGCTTCGGTTGGATGAAGACAGCTTTAGAAGACTGCAAGCTTCAGTGGGATGAAGACAGCTTTACAAGACTGTAATCAGCTTCATTGGGATGAAACCAGCTTTAGAAGACTGTAATCAGCTTCAGTGGAATGAAGACAGCTTTAGAGGACTGTAATCAGCTTCAGTGGGATAAAGACAGCTTTCGGAGACTGAATCAGCTTTAGTGGGAAAAAGACAGCTTTAGGAGACAGTTCAGCTTCAGTGGAATAAAGACAGCTTTAGGAGACTGTAATCAGCTTCAGTGGGATGAAGACAGCTTTAGAAGACTCTAATCAGCTTCAGTGGGATGAAACCAGCTTTAGAAGACTGTAATCAGCTTCAGTGGGATGAAGACAGCTTTAGATACTGTAATCAGCTTCAGTGGGATGAAGACAGCTTTAGAAGACTGTAATCAGCTTCAGTGGGATGAAGTCAGCTTTAGAAGACTGTAATCAGCTTCAGTGTGATGAAGACAGCTATAGAAGACTGTAATCAGCTTCAGTGGGATAAAGACAGCTTTAGGAGACTGAATCAGCTTCAGTGGGATAAAGACAGCTTTAGGAGACAGTTCAGCTTCAGTGGAATAAAGACAGCTTTAGAAGAATGTAATCAGCTTCAGTGGGATGAAGACAGCTTTAGAGGACTGTAATCAGCTTCGGTTGGATGAAGACAGCTTTAGAAGACTCTAATCAGCTTCAGCGGGATGAAGCCAGCTTTAGAAGACTGTGATCAGCTTCAGTGGGATGAAGACAGCGTTAGAAGACTGTAATCTGCTTCCGTGGCATAAAGACAGCTTTAGAAGACTGTAATCAGCTTCGGTTGGATGAAGACAGCTTTAGAAGACTGTAAGCTTCAGTGGGATGAAGACAGCTTTACAAGACTGTAATCAGCTTCAGTGGGATGAAGACAGCTTTAGAAGACTGTAATCAGCTTCAGTGGAATATAGACAGCTTTAGAAGACTGTAATCAGCTTTGGTTGGATGAAGACAGCTTTAGAAGACTCTAATCAGCTTCAGTGGGATGAAGACAGCTTTAGAAGACTGTAATCAGCTTCAGTGGAATAAAGACAGCTTTTGAAGACTTTAATCAGCTTCAGTGGAATATTGACAGCTTTAGAGGACTGTAATCAGCTTTGGTTGGATGAAGACAGCTTTAGATAGATACATTAATCAGCTTCAGTGGGATGAAGTCAGCTTTAGAAAACTGTAATCAGCTTCGGTTGGATGAAGACAGCTTTAGAGGACTGTAATCAGCTTCAGTGGGTTGAAGACAGCTTTAGAAGACTGTAATCTGCTTCCGTGGAATATTGACCGCTTTAGAAGACTGTAATCAGCTTCGGTTGGATGAAGACAGCTTTAGAAGACTGCAAGCTTCAGTGGGATGAAAACAGCTCTACAAGACTGTAATCAGCTTCAGTGGGATGAAGACGGCTTTAGAAGACTGTAATCAGCTTCAGTGGAATAAAGACAGCTTTAGAGGACTGTAATCAGCTTCGGTTGGATGAAGACAGCTTTTTAAGGACTGCAATCAGCTTCAGTGTGATGAAGACAGCTATAGAAGACTGTAATCAGCTTCAGTGGGATAAAGACAGCTTTAGAAGACTGTAATCAGCTTCAGTGGGATAAAGACAGCTTTAGGAGACTGAATCAGCTTCAGTGGGATAAAGACAGCTTCAGAAGACAATAATGAGCTTCAGTCGGATAAAGACAGCTTTAGGAGACTGTAATCAGCTTCAGTGGGATGAAGACAGCTTCAGACGACAATAATGAGCTTCAGTCGGATAAAGACAGCTTTAGGGTTTATTTAGACATGATAAATCTCTTCTTAATGGTGGTAAGGAGGAGCACATGTAAGAGAGCCAGCTCTGTCCGAGCAGAAGGTATAACAGCACCTCTACTAGCATCCGTCATGACAAAAACTGAGGTGTTCTGGGTAGTGTATTTCTTAAGGATATGTCTTTCTTGTCAATGGCACATGTAGGTTTCGCCTGTCATATTGATGGATAGGGAGAGAAACTTGACCTTGCCAACACTGCAATTAGATAAAGATAATTTCATCCTGGCATTTACTGTAGCCTTACAAGAGAATGTGGAAATTAGAAAGGGGCTCATGGTCAGAAATTGTATAATACATTTTTTTTTTTATTTAACCTTTATTTAACTAGGCTAGTCAGTGAAGAACAAATCCTTATTTACAATGATGGCGTACCAAAACGCAAAAGGCCTCCTGCGAGGACGGGGGCTGGGATTAAAAATAAAAATATAGAACAAAACACACATCACGACAAGAGAGACAACACTACATAAAGAGAGACCTAAGACAACAACATAGCAAGGCAGCAACACATAACAACACAGCATAGTAGCAACACAACATGACAACAACATGGTAGCAACACAACATGGTAGCACCACAAAACATGGTACAAATATTATTGGGCATCGACAACAGCACAAAGGGCAAGAAGGTAGAGACAACAATACATCACGCAAATCAGCCACAACTGTCAGTAAGAGTGTCCATGATTGTCTTTGAATGAAGAGATTGAGATATTGAGTGTTTGTTGCAGCTCGTTCCAGTCGCTAGCTGCAGTGAACTGAAAAGAGGAGCAACCCAGGGATGTGTGTGCTTTGGGGACCTTTAACAAAATGTGACTGGCAGAACAGGTGTTGTATGTGGAGGATGAGGGCTGCAGTAGATATCTCAGATCAGGGGGAGTGAGGCCTAAAAGGGTTTTATAAATAAGCATCAACCTGTGGGTCTTGCGATGGGTATACAGAGATGACCAGTTTACAAAGGAGTATAGAGCGCAGTGATGTGTCCTATAAGGAGCATTGGTGGCAAATCTGATGGCCGAATGGTAAAGAACATCTAGCCGCTCGAGAGCACACTTACCTGCCAATCTTTAAATTACGTCTCCGTAATCTAGCATGTGTAGGATGGTCATGAGGACCAGGTATGAACAGCATGGGCCTTGGCCTAAAGTGAGTGTTGAAAATGTGAAAAAGGATGAGGAATGGAATCGTGGAAGTGTAAGAGGAGACGTAGACCGTCCCAAACAGCTCCTGGCAAGCCTGCATGGTTTATGAGGTCTCCACTCATCCTGCTTTACGAGCACTCAACTTCAGCATTTCTTGTGGGACCACTACTAATTAAACATGGCATAGAGGAGGGATATGGCATTTATCTTTAATAAGAACACAATGTTCTATTTCACTCCCTTCTCCCTTCTTCCTTCCCTCCTTTTAATCAGTCTCTAGTCCTTATTTCTTCCACTCGTTTCTTGCGGTGTTCTATCACTGTTTTCTTTCGCTTACATTCGGGTTCAGTTTTTTCTGTTTCGCCACTTCTGTATTCCTATTTCTCCCCCGCTGCAGCAACTTCCTTTTCTCCTTTCACCTACTGACCTCTATCACTCCATGTCTTGCCCTAATCTTTCTCTTCTTTCCCCCTACTGTCTGTCCATCCTCCAGCCACAGTTTTTTGTTTTACCTCTTTCTATGTTCTCTCCATTACCCTCTCTCATTCTCTCTCTTCATTCTTTCTTCCCTAATTTTTTCTTCCCATGTTCCTCTCTCTATTTCCACATTACCTATATATTCCCTCCTTTTCCCTCCACTCCCTTTCTCTTCCTCATCCTCTAATCCTTTTAGTTTTTCTGTCTTATTTCCACTTGCTTCTATATTTACTCCTCACATCCATCTCTCCTCTTCTATATTTACCCCTCACATCCCTCTACCCTCTTCTGTATTTACCCCTCACATCCCTCTAACCTCTTCTATATTTACCCCTCACATCCCTCTCCTTCCTCTTCTATATTTACCCCTCACATCCCTCTACCCTCTTCTATATTTACCCCTCACATCCCTCATCTCTTCTATAATTACCCCTCACATCCCTCATCTCTTCTATATTTACCCCTCACATCCCTCTCTCCTCTTCTATAATTACCCCTCACATCCCTCTCTCCTCTTCTATAATTACCCCTCACATCCCTCTCTCCTCTTCTATATTTACCCCTCACATCCCTCTCACCTCTTCTATAATTACCCCTCACATCCCTCTCTCCTCTTCTATATTTACCCCTCACATCCCTCATCTCTTCTATATTTACCCCTCACATCCCTCATCTCTTCTATATTTACCCCTCACATCCTTCTCTCCTCTTCTGTATTTACCCCTCACATTCCTCTCACCTCTTCTATATTTACCCCTCACATCCCTCTACCCTCTTCTGTATTAACCCTTTACATTCCTCTCTTCTATATTTACTCCTCACATCCCTCATCTCTTCTATATTTACCCCTCACATCCCTCATCTCTTCTATAATTACCCTTCACATCCCTCATCTCTTCTATAATTACCCCTCACATCCCTCATCTCTTCTATAATTACCCCTCACATCCCTCTTCTATAATTACCCTTCACATCCCTCATCTCTTCTATATTTACCCCTCACATCCCTCACCTCTTCTATATTTACCCCTCACATCCCTCTCTCCTCTTCTATATTTACCCCTCACATCCCTTCTATCCTTTTCTCTATTTACTCCCTTTCCCTCATCTCTCTCTCCTATGTTCCTTCTTTCCTAAATCTCACATCTCTCACTCCCTCTTCTTTTCTACTTACCCCGTCTTTCCTCCTCTCTCTCTCTCAATTCAATTCAATTCAATTGCCAAAGCAAGTTAAATAGATAATAAACAAAAGTGAAATAAACAGTACACACTACACTCACAAAAGTTCCAAAATAATAGACATTTCAAAAGACATTTCAAATTCAAGTTGTATGTATCTCCCTCTCCTTACATTCCTTCTCTCCTAAATCTCACATCCCTCAAGCCCTCCCTACTGTTGTCTACTTACCCCCTCGTCCCTCCTCTCTCACTCCCTCTCTTATGTTCCTTCTCTCCTAAATCTCACATCCTTCACTCCCTCTCCTGTTGTCTACTTGCCCCTCTTCCCTCCTCTCTCATTCTCTCTCTCTCTCATGTTGTCTATTTAACCCCTCTTCCCTCCTCTCTCACCCACTCACTCTCCTGTTGTCTACTTACCCCATCTTCCCTCCTCTCTCACTCTCTCTCCTGTTGTCTACTTACCCCCTCTTCCCTCCTCTCTCTCTCTCTCTCTCTCTCTCTCTCTCTCTCTCTCTCTCTCTCTCTCTCTCTCTCTCTGTCTATTAACCCCCTATTTTCCCCAAATATTTCTCTCTTTCTTTCTTTATTTCCTTCGCTTTTTCTCTATTTCCACTGGCTACCCCTCACATCCCTCACTCTTCCTCTTCTCTATTTACCTCCTATGTTTCCCCACCTCTCTTCCTCTCTCTCCTTCTCTCCTTCATTTGTTCTCTGCTTCATCTCCTGAAGGGAGCACACAGCACTGCAGCACTACTGCAGGTCTCAGCGCAAATGAGATTCTATTTTCTGCTGCCGCTTCCTGTTCCTCCTTTCTCCCCATCACCATGGTTACCAGCTTAAGCCCACAGAGGTCTAGCTTCTTCCCGTGTCTCAATCCCAGCACCGGAGCTAGGCCAGGGTTATCTCTCTCTCCGTCTGTCTCTCTCTCTCCCGTGTCTCAGTCACAGCACCGGAGCTAGGCCGGGGTTATCTCTCTCTCCGTCTGTCTCTCTCTCTTCCGTGTCTCAGTCACAGCACCGGAGCTAGGCCGGGGTTATCTCTCTCTCCCTCTGTCTCTCTCTCTCCCGTGTCTCAGTCACAGCACCGGAGCTAGGCCGGGGTTATCTCTCTCTCCCTCTGTCTCTCTCTCTCCCGTGTCTCAGTCACAGCACCGGAGCTAGGCCGGGGTTATCTCTCTCTCCCTCTGTCTCTCTCTCTCCCATGTCTCAGTCACAGCACCGGAGCTAGGCCGGGGTTATCTCTCTCTCCCTCTGTCTCTCTCTCTCCCGTGTCTCAGTCACAGCACCGGAGCTAGGCCGGGGTTATCTCTCTCTCCCTCTGTCTCTCTCTCTCCCGTGTCTCAGTCACAGCACCGGAGCTAGGCCGGGGTTATCTCTCTCTCCGTCTGTCTCTCTCTCTCCCGTGTCTCAGTCACAGCACCGGAGCTAGGCCGGGGTTATCTCTCTCTCCCTCTGTCTCTCTCTCTCCCGTGTCTCAGTCACAGCACCGGAGCTAGGCCGGGGTTATCTCTCTCTCTCCCTCTGTCTCTCTCTCTCCCGTGTCTCAGTCACAGCACCGGAGCTAGGCCGGGGTTATCTCTCTCTCCCTCTGTCTCTCTCTCTCCCGTGTCTCAGTCACAGCACCGGAGCTAGGCCGGGGTTATCTCTCTCTCTCCCTCTGTCTCTCTCTCTCCCGTGTCTCAGTCACAGCACCGGAGCTAGGCCGGGGTTATCTCTCTCTCCCTCTGTCTCTCTCTCTCCCGTGTCTCAGTCACAGCACCGGAGCTAGGCCGGGGTTATCTCTCTCTCCCTCTGTCTCTCTCTCTCCCGTGTCTCAGTCACAGCACCGGAGCTAGGCCGGGGTTATCTCTCTCTCCCTCTGTCTCTCTCTCTCCCACTCCATTTGTGTGTGTTTTTTCCGCTGCTATTCCTCAATCCCTCTCTTTTTTCCCCTTTTTTTCCATCTCCCTATCACTCATCTTTTCCTCCACTATCTACCATACCCTGGATATGCAGTGTTATATGATGTGATAGTTAGTGTTATATGATGTGATAGTTAGTGTTATATGATGTGATAGTTAGTGTTATATGATGTGATAGTTAGTGTTATATGATGTGATATGTAGTGTTATGTGATGTGATATGTAGTGTTATGTGATGTGATATGTAGTGTTATGTGATGTGATATGTAGTGTTATGTGATGTGATATGTAGTGTTATGTGATGTGATATGTAGTGTTATGTGATGTGATATGTAGTGTTATATGATGTGATATGTAGTGTTATGTGATGTGATATGTAGTGTTATGTGATGTGATCTGTAGTGTTATGTGATCTGTAATGTTATATGATGTGATATGTAGTGTTATATGATGTGACACGTAGTGTTATATGATGTGATATGTAGTGTTATATGATGTGATATGTAGTGTTATGTGATGTGATATGTAGTGTTATGTGATGTTATGTGATGTGATATGTAGTGTTATGTGATGTGATATGTAGTGTTTGTCCATTTTGTGTTTCCTCCTCCACTTAGTTTTATTGATGGCTGTTTGTTAGCTCTCGGAAGGGTTGTGTTATTGTCAACCCCTTTAGAGATGAATTCTCTCCAGAAGCCAAGGAGGCCTTGGGCACAGCCTCTTCCGCTATCGATGTGCCATAAAGGACGTTTGTTTATCATTCGGTGCTAAAGAGGGAGCCAATGGGGACTGCATCCTGTCTATGACACATTGTAATCAACAGCATCCAATCCCAAGTGACACAGATTTAGTCATCTAGTAGTTCAGCCATGATGTCATAGCTTAAAGTAGGAAGGGGAAGGTTGGTATTACTGAGAATGACACTAACGTTAAGGCTATTGTTTTTTGTTTAACCATCTAGTAGGCTACGTTACACCAAACAAGATTCTAAATGATAAAACCTTTTGGGGGGAATTCTGACCTGAGTTAAGCGCATGTAAATGGCACATTATTCCCTTTTATGCTCTTTTCTCTCTATGGGTATTCTGACCTTGAACTTAAAGTGACGTTTTACAATTGTTCGACTTCATATTCATCTTCTCCAGCACCACTCCAACATTAAAATAAGTGAAATTGCGCGTTTCTATGTTCTGTAGTAAAAAAGGAAGAGGAAGGTAAGTGTTTTCAATGACATCATTGTTGTGCATCATGTGATTTTAACCAAGTATGAGTAGGCATTGCCTACTAATTGCCGGCTAATTCCCTACTAATTGGTTTAAGATGTAAGTGTTTCCAGTTATCTTCCTCTTTCTTTTTAATACAAAACCTTTTATTTTATTTTCCTTTAAGCATGGGAATAGTATGCAATTCACCCGCTCGCTATTATTTTGGCATGGAGATCAAATAAATGAAGGTGGAGGTCTACAGATACACCTTATTCTGACCTTGACTTAATTCCCAACATAATTCCACCACCTTTTTGCGCTATGAAACAATGACTAAGGTCGAGCAACCTGTCGGTTCCAAGTCAAATAACGGCATTCTCCATGCACTGTAATTTACAAATTGATAAGCGCTATTGAGTAAGCCATTTGGATAAGTGGATTGTAAATATAAATGACAATTGCTTTAAATCGATTTTACCTTATGATGGCTAGAGACAAATGTGAAGGCAGTCATATGGCAGCAAACTGAAGCATATCAACATATCACCTTTTCCACAGTTAAGTTTAGGAAATGCTGACCTTATAACTTGGGATGAAAAGAATTGGGAGAGCCAAGCTATAGGTTTCTGTAGCCATGAGCCGATGACAGTATATCGCCAAACCTACTATTTTAATTATATGCCCAGACTTTTCACTGTATTTTTTTACTATTTTTGTTATGTTAAACATTAGCCACCATCCGTTATACCCACATACATTTAGAGCTTTTATAATTTTCCTTATATTTTCCTTAATTCCATTACAACGTTAGTTTACCTTCCTTTCCTCTGTCACGTTTGTGTCATTTGGAACATGAAGCCTATTGGAATCATCATGGAACGCAGCCCATATGTAGCAGTTTAAACCTGGAGCCTTGTCACACGGTTCACTGCGGCTGGACCGTTGTCATCACAGTTCCATGATTAATGAGGATTATTAGGGGAGATTTATAGGACTACTGTTCAACTCCTATTGTACACTTTTCTCACCTTCCAATAATTCATGGATTGAACAATTGAATGTGACAATTTTCAGGATGAATCAAACCACTGTGTTTTTCCTCCACCAATATATTTTGTCCATAAAGCCTCTCCAAACCTTTAAAAAAAAATATTATTCATAAATACTTTCCAAACCCTAAATAATATACAATATCAGAGTATTTTTAAATCTAACAATTGTTGCTGAAAAGGAGACATATGTGTGTATTTAGGCCTAGATGGTTTTCTTTCATTGATCCCTGATATTCTGAACCGTTCTCTCCATGTACTCTAGTGAGTCTGTCAAGAAAATTCAAATTAAAGGTACACTACATTTCAAGGGATGGCTTAAAAAAACACAAGAAAATCTGTTGGCCAGCAAGTGAGGGTTTCAGTGGTTGAATTACATTTATTCAGACCGCGAAAAAGAACCACGTCTGCAAAGCTCGTTACGCACTTGAACAAGGTAAGTCTGAATACCAACTACTGAGAAGTGTGTAGGAAAGGCGGGCCCATGGAGAATTGTTACCCAAAGACTCAGAAACATGGAACATCTAAGGATGTCATAAAAAAATTACCAGTACTGGTCAGAATTTGACCAAATGACCAAATAACCACAATTCCCTATTATAGTTTCAGAGACAGTAAGAAATATCTCCCCATTCCATGCTGAGACCTTGTTTGAGGTTCAATTTGAAAATGCAAAATGTTTCATTTCAGTTTGAGAGACCACCCAACCCCAGTAAAATACAATACAATGTTTACTAAATCAATTCAGGTTAGTTTTACTGCCGAGGGGCATAATAGTAGTAAACACTATACCAGGGATCTGAGCCAACTACCCAGTGCAAACAGTCTCATTCCCCAACTCCTCTTTTAAATAATATCATATTTTTTATCTGGCATGCAAGAATTGTATTCGGAAGCCGTAGGGAATATGACAACTCTGGAGAAAAGTGACCGTTCAGATAATATACTGCATGTAGCTTACGAGTCTTTGTTGAAGAGGGCAGCCATTTTACTATTCCGGGGTCCTAAAACATTATTGAACGCTAATAAAACGTATATTCCTCCAACACATAAGTCCCCTAAGAACAAAGCCTTTTGTGATTATATCTTGAATATTTATTTCTTAGGTATACACATTTTTTTTTTGAGGGAGGGAGGGAGGGAGGGTATTGCATCAAAGTAGCTGCAATCAACAGAGTAACCAAACTAGAACCCAAGCTGCTGAATAATTGTAAAAATGATTCCCTAAGAACTTATTTTTGTATCTGCTCATCCTTTGTAGTGACGGAAGGGGGGTTTGAGATGCAGCCAAGAAACACCTCGGGCCGGCCTAGCTGAGAGGACTGTTTAAGAAAGGCTGGCGTATTGATTTCAGCATAAGTGCTAAGCCCCAATGGCAGCAGCCTCCTCTGGAAACAAAAGCTGAGGGCCACCATTGACCACAGAGCCACACCATCACCTCTTTTGTCCAATTCTGTTTCTATTGGAGCCTGTCTGATGGATGAATGAATTACTAACCTACCTCTACTCTGGCCAATGCAGTATCACAAAAAAACAAGAAATGTGTTGGTCGAAAGCGTTAGGATTTGGATTTGTGATTGAAAGGCATCTTCATAAGCAATGCATCACACCTTTATGGGATATTGAAGGTGTGCTTTTGATTGCTGGTGTGTTAGAGCCAGTGGTAGAAAAAGTAACCAATTGTCATACTTGAGTAAAAGTAAAGATACCTTCATAGAAAAGGACTCAAGTAAAAGTGAAAGTAACCCAGTAAAATACTACTTGAGTAAAAGTCTAAAAGTATCTGGTTTTAATAATACTTAAGTATCAAAAGTAATTGTAATTGCAAAAATATATGTAAGAATCAAAAGTAAAAGTATAAATCATTTCAAATTGCTTATATTAAGAAAGCCAGACAGCACCATTTTTTATTTTATTTCACACTAGGAATGAAGTGAAGTAAAAGTTGTCAAAAATATAAATAGTAAAGTAAAGTACAGATACCCCAAAATTACTACTTAATTAGTACTTTAAAGTATTTTTACTTAAGTACTTTACACCACTGGCTAGAGCAGGGATGGCGCAAAAGCCTGCATACCCTGTAGCATTGTAGAAAGAGGATTGACCTATGCTTTAGCTAAACCCAACAGAAACACAACTTCACCTAAGTGGAGAAAATAACTACAACGACAACAACCTCTCCCAACTAGAAAGCTAGGGTCGTGTTGAGTTGGGAGAAAATGTAGTGAAACAGGGAGGTACTACTGAAAATTCTCTAATAGGAAGCAAATATTTTCATTTTCGGTTGTTAACGTTTTGTGATGGTGGCCCCTACTGAACATGGCCCAGGCTTCAGACTGGGGCTTCAGGATGACAGATATGTTTTTGTCGCAGTGCTTTGCTTTATCTTGGCCAGGTCACAGTTGTAAATGAGAACTTGTTCCCACCTGGCCTACCTGGTTAAATAAAGGCAAAATAAAAAAATTAAAAAATGGAGTTGGTTAGATCCAATTAGGTGGCAGAACAGGATTGACGACCATCAGCCACATCTCTATCCTCTCTATCCTCTGTGCTCTTCCATTCCTCCATTGTGTTGCCTCACATTGATCCACATGACATTTACACCAACGGCACGTGGCCATTCTCAGCAGGGGGTGGGTCCAGGGCCCTGGGGCGGCCATTCATCCAAGGACAGTGTCTTTCTATTGTGATGGACACATTGTGCCGTCAATGAGTATAAGCGACATGTCTATTTGGAGACACTTTGATTCAAGTTCCAATTAGCTGGGAATGTTGCATTCAAGTCTATGTGTGGCTATTGTGGGTTGGATGTGTGTGTGTGTGTGTGTGTTTGTGTGTGTGTGTGTGTGTGTGTTTTGGAAAACAGCTTGGATGCTAACAATGCACCTGAGGAACTTAACACTATGAAGGCTCTAGAAACCAGGCCCATGTTGGAGGAAGCTGTTGTGGTCAGTTAAAACAAAAACGCCTTGGGAAAAGGTTTATGGGGCGTATTTGGGGCATATTTGTTCTGCTGCTGTGAGGTTTATACCAGGTGCTCCTGTTAGCTTAAGGTGTGTGCCTCCTTTCCTCTCTCCCTCCTTCCCCCTCTCTCTCCCTTCTGTCCTTATCTTTTCTCTCTTTCTCTCTCTCTCTGTCTCTCTCTCCCCCTCTCTCTCTCCCCTCTGTCCTTATCTTTTCTCTCTTTCTCTCTCTCTCTCTCTCTGTCTCTCTCTCCCCCTCTCTCTCTCCCCTCTGTCCTTATCTTTTCTCTCTCTCTCTCTCTCTCCCCTCTGTCCTTATCTTTTCTCTCTCTCTCTCCCCCCTCGGTCCTAATATTTTCTCTCTCTCTCTCTCTCTCTCTCTCTCTCTCTTTCTCTCTCTCTCTCAATTCAATTTAAGGGCTTTATTGGCATGGGAAACATATGTCAACATTGCCAAAGCAAGTGAAATAGATAATAAACACTTAGTGAAATAAATAATACAAATTAACAGTAAACGTTACACTCACAGAAGTTCCAAAAGAATAAAGACATTTCAAATGTCATATTATGTATATATACAGTATACATACAGTGTCTCCCTCTCTCCTAATCTATCATTATATGTGTGAAATCAGGTTAGATGTATACTATATATACAAAAGTATGTGGACACCCCTTCAAATTAGTGGATTTGGCTATTTCAGCCACACCCGTTGCTGAAAGGTGTACAAAATCGAGCACAAAGTCATACAATCTCCATAGACAAACACTGGCAGTAGAATGGCCTTACTGAAGAGCTCAGTGATTTTCAACATGGCACCGTCATAGGATGCCACCTTTCCAACAAGTCAGTTCGTCAAATGTCTGCCCTGCTAGAGCTGCCCCGGTCAAATGCAAGTGCTGTTATTGGGAAGTGGAAACGTCTAGGAGCAACAACGGTTCAGCCGCAAAGTGGTAGGCCACACAAGCTCATAGAACAGGACCGTTGAGTGCTGAAGCATGTAGCACATAACAATCGTCTGTCTTCAGTTACAACATTCACCACACATTCCAAACTGCCTTTGGAAGCAACATCAGCATGGGAGCTTCATGAAATGGTTTTCCATGGCCGAGCAGCCGCACACAAGCCTAAGATCACCATGTGCAATGCCAAGCGTTGGCTGGAATGGTGTAAAGCTCGCCGCCATTGGACTCTGGAGCAGTGGAAACGCGCTCTCTGGAGTGCTGAATCACGCTTCACTCTCTGGCAGTCCGACGAACGAATCTGGGTTTGGCGGATGCCAGGAGAACGCTACCTGACCCAATGCATAGTGCCAACTGTAAAGTTTGTTGAAGAAGGACTAATGGTCTGGGGCTGGTTTTCATGGTTCGGGCAAGGCCCCTTAGTTCCAGTGAAGAGAAATCTTAACACTACAGAATACAATGGCATTCTAGATGATTCTGTCCTTCTGACTTTGTGGCAACAGTTTAGGGAAGGTCCTTTCCTGTTTCAGCATGACAATGCCCCCGTGCACAAAGCGAGGTCCATACAGAAATGGTTTGTTGAAATCTGTGTGAAAGAACTTGACTGGCCTGCACAAAGCCCTGACCTCAAACCCATCCAACACCTTTGGGATGAATTGGAACACCGACTGCGAGCCAGACCTAATCGCCCAACATCAGGGCCTGACCTCACAAATGCTCTTGTGGCTGAATGGAAGCAAGTGCCCGCAGCAATGTCCCAATATCTAGTGGAGAGCCTTCCCAGAAGAGTGGAGGCTGGTATAGCAGCAAAGGGGGGACCAACTCCATATTAATGACCACAAGCAGGTGTCCACATACTTTGGTCGTGTAGTGTAGTTTAGGGGTAGGTTGGATGGACCATCATCAACTGGGCAGCCAACTTTCGGGTGAAGAAAGGGCAGTGTGGAAAAAATGTCGTCCTAAAACTGTGTATAGCACAAACAATTTTTTGTGACATGGAAATGCCAGTGTGTTATGAGCAGAAGTAAACACTCATATCTCAAATCTCTTACTCACATCTGACGCATTAGGTATATTAATTATGACATCATTGTTCGATGGTTGCATCACTTCCTTGACCAATATAGCCCAGATCTTTAAATTAAACCATCACCCACCTCCTCCTTCTTCTCTCCTCTCCTCCCCTCCCTGGCAGCTGGTGTGTGTGGCCAGTGTATTTGTATGTGTGTGTGAGCTGTGGAGAAACACACTCGTATTTTACCAGGGCCAAGCACAGCCTTTTGTCTGGTAAGGACGGATGGCGTGTGTCTCTCTCTCTCTATATCTCTCTCTATATCTCTCTCTCTCTCGCTCTCTCTCTCGCTCTCTCTCTCTCTCTCTCTCTCTCTCTCTCTCTCTCTCTCTCTCTCTCCTCTCTCTCTCTCTCTCTCTCTCTCTCTCTCTCTCTCGCTCTCGCTCTCGCTCTCGCTTTCGCTCTCTCTCTCTCTGTGGGTGTGGTTTATGGGGACCCTGGGCCAGGAGGCAATAAGGAAGAGGTATGGTCCTTTAAATCAGGGCTCCTCTGCCCCTCTTCCACCTCAGGGAGGGTTCCACTGGTAAACGACCTTCTCTTAGAGCTATTACTCCCAGAAAGCACTGCAGCAGCCACCATCATCACCACCACCTCCCACCCCGCTCTGCCTTTCATTGGCCCAGAGGGAACCATGTGTGAGAAGAAAAGTTACTTTTGTAGTGGGTTGTCCGGGGTTTTTAGGGTTTTTTAGGGGTTGTAGTGTGGTGTGTATGTGTAAAAAAACAAGTCAAAGAAATGTTA
Source organism: Salmo trutta (assembly GCF_901001165.1). Classification (NCBI taxonomy): domain Eukaryota; kingdom Metazoa; phylum Chordata; class Actinopteri; order Salmoniformes; family Salmonidae; genus Salmo; species Salmo trutta. Next base: position 38,811,316 of record NC_042979.1, read on the forward strand.
GCTTGCAACCATTTTTGGCCAGTGCCAATGAGTCAATTTCCTTGCAAACTGTTCCAAACACGTTGCGACTTGAATTAGACATGGATCTCTGGAGGTTTTCTATTCACTCTGTATAAGGTTGGGCCTGAGGCTGGGTCCAGTAGATAAAGGCCAGTAGGGCCTCCTCCCTCCCGTCCTCCCTCCTCCCACCCTCCCTCCCTCCTCCCTCTGTCCTCCCTCCTGCCACCCTCCCTCTGTCCATCCTTCGTCCTCCTTCCTCCCACCCTCCCTCCCTCCTCCCACCCTCCCTTTGTTCTTCCTTCCTTCTGTCCTCCCTCCCTCCTCCCTCCCGTCCTTCCTCCGTCCGTACTTCCCTCCTCCCACCCTCCCTCCCTCCTCCCTCCGTCCTCCCTCCCTCCCTCTTTCCCGTCCTTCCTCCCTCCTCCCACCCTCCCTCCGTCCTTCCCTACTCCCACCCTCCCTCCCTCCGTCCTCCCTCCCTCCCGTCCTCCCTCCCTCCCGTCTACCCTCCCTCCGTCTTCCCTCCCTCCCTCCTCCCTCCCTCCCGTCCTTCCTCCCTCCCTCCTTCAGCTGGCCGGGGGTACGGGGCTGGTGGTGGAGAGGTGTCAGGTGTGTCACCCCCTCCTAGTCTGTGTTTGCACAGCTGGTCTCACCAGGCCATCTGGTGCTTGGTGAAGGGGAGAGAGGAGAAGGAGGAGAGGGAGGGGAAAAGAGGAGAGGAAGGAGGCAGACGGGAGACGGGACGGGGGGAAAACAAAAGGTGGAGAGGGAGAGCCACTCTGGGAAGAGAGGGAGGAGCAGGGGAGGAGAGAGGGAGGAGAGATGGAGGAGGGGAAGGGAGGACAGAGGGAGGAGGGGAAGGGAGGACAGAGGGAGGAGGGGAAGGGAGGAGTGATGGAGGAGGGGAAGGGAGGACAGAGGGAGGAGGGGAAAGGAGGACAGAGGGAGGAGGGGAAGGGAGGACAGAGGGAGGAGGGGAAGGGAGGACAGAGGGAGGAGGGGAAAGGAGGACAGAGGGAGGAGGGGAAGGGAGGAGAGAGGGAGGAGGGGAAGGGAGGAGAGAGGGAGGAGGGGAAGGGAGGAGAGAGGGTGGAGGGGAAGGGAAGGGAGTAGAGAGGGAGGAGGGGAAGGGAGGAGAGATGGAGGAGGGGAAGAGAGGACAGAGGGAGGAGGGGAAGAGAGGACAGAGGGAGGAGGGGAAGGGAGTACAGAGGGAGGAGGTGAAGGGAGGAGTGATGGAGGAGGGGAAGGGAGGACAGAGGGAGGAGGGGAAAGGAGGACAGAGGGAGGAGGGGAAGGGAGGACAGAGGGAGGAGGGGAAGGGAGGACAGAGGGAGGAGGGGAAAGGAGGACAGAGGGAGGAGGGGAAGGGAGGAGAGAGGGAGGAGGGGAAGGGAGGAGAGAGGGAGGAGGGAAAGGGAGGAGAGAGGGTGGAGGGGAAGGGAAGGGAGTAGAGAGGGAGGAGGGGAAGGGAGGAGAGATGGAGGAGGGGAAGAGAGGACAGAGGGAGGAGGGGAAGAGAGGACAGACGGAGGAGGGGAAGGGAGGAGAGATGGAGGAGGGGAAGGGAGGAGAGATGGAGGAGGGGAAGGGAGGAGAGATGGTTTGTCTGACAGTGGACCGTAAGGGGAGCTAAGGGTGTGTATGTTTGTGTGTCTGTGTGTGTGTGTGTGTGTGTGTGTGTGTGTGTGTGTGTGTGTGTGTGTGTGTGTGTGTGTGTGTGTGTGTGTGTGTGTGTGTTACGCCTGAGGTGGGAGATACAGTGTGCGGAATGTGTGTATAATGTTTGTGTGATTGCGTGTGTTTGTAAGTGAATATTTTGTTATCAAATCAAATCAAATTTGTTTGTTATTGCTTATGCCTATATTTGTATGTGTCTATGAATGTCCATTGCTGTGTGTGTGTGTGTGTGTGTGTGTGTGTGTGTGTGTGTGTGTGTGTGTGTGTGTGTGTGTGTGTGTGTGTGTGTGTAAATGTCCATATGATTGCGTATGTGTGTGCATGCGTCTGTGTGTTTGCGCACGTCTGTGTGTGTGTGTTGGTGTGTGCTAGTGTGTGCCTCCGCGCCTGCCTGTGTGTGACAGAGGGGACGTGGCAGCTGAAAGAGAGGTGCCAGTTGAGAGAGAGGGCCAGCTGAGAGAGAGGGGCCAGCTGAGAGAGAGGGGCCAGCTGAGATTGGGATCCTGGGTTGGGGGGATGAATATGAATGAGGCCTGTCCTTCCAAAGGCCCCGGACACCACCTACACTGAGATGGATTGTAGGCAGGTGGGACACACACACACACACACACACACACACACACACACACACAGATGCTGCGATCACATGGACATTCATAGACACACACAAACATAGGCATAAGCAATAACAGAACTTTATCTTACAAACACATGCAATCACACAAATATTACCAGGCTGGTCACGAGAAAGCGCCGTCGATTTCGGCAGTTTGAAAAGGTTCGAACTCACGCAGGCAACATTACACACACACACATATCTCACACCTCCGGCATAACACACACACACACACACACACACTTTCAGACAAATACAAAAAATACAAAAAAGGAATGAAGAAATATCAGAACAAGCAATGTGCGGAATATAATGTATAAGTATATGATGGTGTGTATAGACATTATGGACAGGAATATAATGTATAAGTATATGATGGTGTGTATAGACATTATGGACAGTAATATAATGTATAAGTATATGATGGTGTGTATAGACATTATGGACAGTAATATAATGTATAAGTATATGATGGTGTGTATAGACATTATGGACAGGAATATAATGTATAAGTATATGATGTTGTGTATAGACATTATGGACAGGAATATAATGTATAAGTATATGATGGTGTGTATAGACATTATGGACAGTAATATAATGTATAAGTATATGATGGTGTGTATAGACATTATGGACAGGAATATAATGTATAAGTATATGATGGTGTGTATAGACATTATGGACAGTAATATAATGTATAAGTATATGATGGTGTGTATAGACATTATGGACAGGAATATAATGTATAAGTATATGATGGTGTGTGTATAGACATTATGGACAGTAATATAATGTATAAGTATATGATGGTGTGTATAGACATTATGGACAGGAATATAATGTATAAGTATATGATGGTGTGTATAGACATTATGGACAGGAATATAATGTATAAGTATATGATGGTGTGTATAGACATTATGGACAGTATATGAATAGAAAAGGTGTGTACAGCAGTAGTTATATAAAATGAGCCTTGACTAGAATACAGTATATCCATATGAAATGGTTGAAACAGTATGTAAACGTGGTTAAAGGGACCAGTGTTCAATGACTATGTACATAGGGCAGCAGTTTCTAAAGTGCAGGGTAGAGTACCGGGTGGTAGCCGGGTAGTAACAGTGACTAAGGTTCAGGGCAGGGTACTGGAGGCCGGATAGTGGTGACTGTTTAACAGTCTGATGGCCTGTCTCTCGGTCCCAGCTTTGATGCACCTGTTCTGTCTCCACCTTAGATGGTAGCAGGGTGAATAGGCCATGACTTGGGTGCCTGAGATCCTTGATGATCTTCTTGGAGTTCCTGTGACACCGGGTGCTGTAGATGTCCTGGAGGGCAGGCAGTGTGACCCCAGTGATGAGTTGGGTTGACCGCACCTCCTTCTGAAGAGCCCTGCGGTTGCGGTCGGTGCAATTGCCATACCAGGCGATGATATAGCCCGACAGCATGCTCTCAAGGGTGCATCTGTAAAGGTTTCTTCAGCCTCCTGAGGTTGAATAGGCACTGTTGCACCTTCTTCACCATACTGTCTGTGTAGACGGACAAAAACAGGTTGTCAGTGATGTGCACGCCGTGGAACTTGAAGCTTTTCACTTTCTCCACTGGGGCACCGTCGATGTGGATGGTGGTGTGCTCTCTCTGCTGTCTCCTGAAGTCTATGATCAGCTCCTTTTTGTTGACGTTAAGGGAGAGGTTATTTTTCTGGCACCACTCCTACCTTCACCACCTGGGGTCTGTTCGTCAGGAAGTCCAGGACCCAGTTGGACAGGGCAGGGCTCAGACCCAGGGCCCCAAGCTTAGTGATGAGCTTGGAGGGCACTATGGTGTTGAAGGCTGTGATGTGGTCAATGAACACCATTTTTACATAGTTATTCCTCTTGTCCAGATGGGATAGGGTAGTGTGAAGTGCGATGGGGATTGCATCATCCATGAATCTGTTGGGGTGGTATGCAGATTGAAGTGGGTCTAGGGTATTGGGCAAGGTGGAGGTGATGTGATACTTAACTTGCCTCTCAAAGCACTTCATGATGACAGAAGTGACTGCTACAGGATGATAGTCATTTAGTGCAGTTACTTTCGCGTTCTTTTGTACAGGAACAATGGTGGACATCTTAAAGCAAGTGGGGACAACAGACTGGGACAGGGAGAGATTGAATATGTCTGTAAAGACTCCAGCCAGCTGGTCTGCACATGCTCTGATGACGCAGCTTGGGATGTCGTCTGTAGCTGTCCTGGAAGGGGGAGTAGCAATGGTCAAGAGTTCTCGATTAGCGAGTAGTGCAGGAGATGTGTTGACAAAACTTTGGTAGCGTTTTCCTCAGATTTGCTTTATTTAAGTCCCCAGCTACAATAAATGCGGCCTCAGGATATCAGGTTTCCAGTTCGTACAAAGTCCAGTATTGTTCCTTTGAGAGCCGTCGCGGTGTCGGCTTGAGGGGGAATATACACAGCAGTGACGATGACCGAAGACAATTCTCTCAGGAGGTAATGGAGGTTCTCCTGATCTGGAGTTATTCCAGATCAGGAGAACAAAAGGACTTGAGTTCCTGTACGATTTCACAATCACACCATGGGTAGTTAAACATGAAACATACACCTCCACCTTTCTTTCTTCCTGTCCGCACGATGTACGGAGAACCCCGCTGGCTGTATAGACGGGGACAGTATATCCGGAGAGAGCCATGATTCCATGAAACAGAGTAAGTTACAGTCCCTGATGTCTCTCTGGAAGGGAATCCTATCCCTGAGCACGTCTACTTTATTGTCCGGAGACTGAACATTAGCGAGTAATATCCTCAGAAGCGTTGGATGGTATGCACGCCTCCTGAGTCGGACTAAAAGCCCACTCCGTATTCCTCTTCTCCATCGACGGCGTCTTGGAGCAGCCCCTGGGATGAGTGGAATTGCCTCGGGGGGTACAAACAAAAGATCCAATTCAGGAAAGTCACATTTCTGGTCGAAATGCTGGTGAGTGACCACCAATCTAATATCCAAAAGTTATTTTCGGCTGTAGGTAGTAATGCAAGAAACGTTCTGTGCAAGTAATGTAAGAAATAACACTCACACAAACTGCAAAGTTGGCTAGGAGCTAGAAACAAGGAGACCATGTCTGTCTGCGCCATCTTGTTGTTAGTCACATTATCTGTATATCAAGGAGAACATGATGATGCTGTACTAAGTAATGGCATTTCTGGTGCACTCAATCCATTATCTCACGCTCTCTCTCTCACACACACACACACACACACACACACACACACACACACACACACACACACACACACACACACACACACACACACACACACACACACACACACACACACACACACACACACACACACACACACACACACACAGACAGAGCCATGGAACCCAGAGGCAGTTAGAGGAGCAATGCAGAGTGTAGGCAGTAACTGTGGAGGATATGGCTGGCCATGTGCCTAACATGTAACATGTTAGCCCTGCTCCTCTCTGTGTTAGACAGACAGCTCCGTTCCCCCGACACCCTCTTCGCTCCTCTTCTCCTCTGCTCCTCTCCATTAGCCACAGAAACACACACCACTAGCCTAACACACAGACAAACTGCCAGGCCAACACACACACACACACACCGCTAAGCACATGAACAGACAAGTGCACACCCACGCGCACTCACACACACAAACACACACTGAGAGCGCACCCACACACACCGGCGGGTAGCCTAATTATAGAAGACTGGGCTGCCACCCCACTTCCAGCAGCCAGCATCCAGACACCGACAGATACCCCCCGTAGCCCCATCCATCCATCCCCAGCCCCAGCCCTCTAGCCAGGGGCCTGGGTCTGACTCCATCTGGCTGGATGGAGAAACAAGGCTGGAGGAGGGGAGGGTGGTAGAGAGAAGGGTGAATGGAGGAGGACGGGGCTGGAGAGAGAGGCAGAGAGACAGAAGGGTGGGTGGGATCTGCGAGGGGGGGTGTAAGGGTGTGGGAAAGAGACATTAATGGAGAGAGTGGAGAAAAAAGAGTAGATGAGAAGGAAGAGAGACAATGGGGGATGAGATAGCGAGAGCAAGAGAGAGAGATAGAGGATGATTTGGAGAGGAGAGATGGAATGAGATGAGAGATGGAATGAGAGGAGAAGACAGAAAGATGGAGGGAGAACAAGATGTATTGCATGCAGCATATTCTAACAGCAAAACCACACTGCAAGCATGATATACCGTCAGCGAGCCTTCTCAACTACTATAGAGACATGCGTTTCTCCATTGGGGGCTAGACTTAGAACGTGTGAGTTCTAGACACGTGACTCTCCTACTATACTGCCCTACCAAGCAAAAAGGCAATAACTTCTCATAGCTTGGAACTGAGAAAAATTGTTTTTACTTACCTTGGTTTCACAAGAACTTTATGCAGTTACTGCTAACATGACCCCCATTTTCTCCAAAACGTAATACAATAGAGGCAGGATACTTGTCCACATGATTAAGCATGTATTTATTGTAGCAAAAATGACATTAACACATTTTCGACCAAATTAGCAGTTACTGCCTTTTTGCTTGATAGGGCAGTATAGCTGGAGCAGATGAATGGCTGAATGCAGCATGTACCACAGGACTGCACACACATGCCTGAGAAATACACGCAACAAATTAACAGGCACTCACGGCCGTTAAGAAATAAGTTACTTGTTTACAAAACTATGCTCATACTACTGATTCTCAGTGCACTGATTCTGTAGGGAGTGTGTTTGTCGTAGTGCACTCACTCGTGTACCAAGGCTCATGTGTTGACCTTATAAGAAAGTGGGGCTGCAGTAAACGCCAACGAATACCTTCAAAAACACGTCAGTGTATTTTGTTTGAAACAAGTTTGGAATGCAACGGTTATGTTTATCTAGTATCTATAACACAACTATTATTATGTGCATTACAGTCTCATTTACACTAATGCTGTTTATTTGCATACTCCCAGTTACACACAACCCCTGGTGCATTATGGGTAGGTCAGACTGAGGTCAGTGCTCAACATTAAATACCCATTGGAAAAGTTATGAATGCCACATCGAATGAGATGGAGAGTCTGAGAGTAACCTCTTCACAACCGCAAACCAACCAATACACATCCTTAATCACCAACACTGAATGTTTCTCCCCGCTGCTGGTGGCTATTTTGCACCGCACATTATTGAGTAGTAAAGTAGTAAAGTAGCAGAGTAGTAGAGTAGTCAAGTAGTAGAGTAGTAGAGTAGTCAAGTAGTAGAGTAGTAAAGTAGTAGTGTAGTAAGGCGGTAAAGTAGTACAGAAGTCAAGTAGTAACGTAGTAAAGTAGTAGGGTAATAATGTAGTCAAGTAGTAGAGTAGTAAAGCAGTAAAGTAGTAGAGTAGTAAAGCGGTAAAGTAGTACAGAAGTCAAGTAGTATCATAGTAAAGTAGTAAAGTAGTAGGGCAGTAAAGTATTACAGAAGTCAAGTAGTAAAGTAGTAGAGTAGTAAAGCAGTAAAGTAGTAGAATAGTAAAGTGGTAAAGTAGTACAGAAGTCAAGTGGTATCGTAGTAAAGTAGTAAAGTAGTAGAGTAGTAAAGTAGTACAGAAGTCAAGTAGTAACATAGTAAAGTAGTAAAGCAGTAAAGTAGTACAGAAGTCAAGTAGTAAAGTAGTAGTGTAGTATATCAGTAAAGAAGTACAGAAGTCAAGTAGTAACGTAGTAAAGTAGTAGGGTAATAAGGTAGTCAAGTAGTAAAGTAGTAAAGCAGTAAAGTAGTAGAGTAGTAAAGCAGTAAAGTAGTACAGAAGTCAAGTAGTATCGTAGTAAAGTAGTAAAGTAGTAGAGTAGTAAAGTAGTACAGAAGTCAAGTAGTATCGTAGTAAAGTAGTAAAGCAGTAAAGTAGTACAGAAGTCAAGTAGTAACGTAGTAAAGTAGTAAAGTAGTAGAATAGTAAAGTAGTAATGTAGTACAGTAGTAAAGCAGTATAGTAGTACAGAAGTCAAGTAATAAGGTAGTAGAGTAGTAAAGCAGTAAAGTTATAGTAGTAGAGTAGCACAGTAGTAAGAGAGTAAAGTAGTGAAGTAGTAGAGTAGTAAAGTGGTAGAGTAGAAGAGTAGTAAAGGTCCAGTGCACTTTATTATTTTAGTTTCTCATTCAGATTTATCAGGGGGTGCTGCAGCACCCTCAGCACCCCAACATCCTGCGGCTATGTACAGGCGCTATTGTAAATATATACCCACCCACCTGTAAACACATACTGTACACGGCTACACTTATTGCTATACACATGCATACCAATGCAACCACATTGTAAATATACAGTGAGGGAAAAAAGTATTTGATCCCCTGCTGATTTTGTACGTTTGCCCACTGACAAAGAAATGATCAGTCTATAATTTTAATGGTAGGTTTATTTGAACAGTGAGAGACAGAATAACAGAAAAAAAATCCAGAAAAACGCATGGCAAAAATGTTATAAATTGATTTGCATTTTAATGAGGAAAATAAGTATTTGACCCCTCTGCAAAACATGACTTAGTACTTGGTGGCAAAACCCTTGTTGGCAATCACAGAGGTCAGACGTTTCTTGTAGTTGGCCACCAGGTTTGCACACATCTCAGGAGGGATTTTGTCCCACTCCTCTGCAGATCTTCTCCAAGTCATTAAGATTTCGAGGCTGACGTTTGGCAACTCGAACCTTCAGCTCCCTCCACAGAATTTCTATGGGATTAAGGTCTGGAGACTGGCTAGGCCACTCCAGGACCTTCATGTGCTTCTTCTTGAGCCACTCCTTTGTTGCCTTGGCCGTGTGTTTTGGGTCATTGTCATGCTGGAATACCCATCCACGACCCATTTTCAATGCCCTGGCTGAGGGAAGGAGGTTCTCACCCAAGATTTGACGGCACATGGCCCGTCCATCGTCCCTTTGATGTGGTGAAGTTGTCCTGTCCCCTTAGCAGAAAAACACCCCCAAAGCATAATGTTGACGGTGGGGATGGTGTTCTTGGGGTCATAGGCAGCATTCCTTCTCCTCCAAACACGGCGAGTTGAGTTGATGCCAAAGAGCTCCATTTTGGTCTCATCTGACCACAGCACTTTCACCCAGTTGTCCTCTGAATCATTCAGATGTTCATTGGCAAACTTCAGACGGGCATGTAAATGTGCTTTCTTGTGCAGGGGGACCTTGCGGGTGCTGCAGGATTTCAGTCCTTCACGGCGTAGTGTGTTACCAATTGTTTTCTTGGTGACTGTCACAACGTCGACTGAAGGTGGCGCCTCTCCTCGTTCGGGCAGCGCTCAGCGGTCGTCGTCGCCGGCCTACTAGCTGCCACCGATCCTCTTTTCATTTTCTTTTGGTGAGGTCTGTTTTATGTGTGCACCTGTATTCTGTTAGGGGGTGGGGGGGGTTATTTAGTCTGTCTGTTTAAGTTTGGGAATTGTGCGGGATTGTTTTTGTCTAGGTTGGTTAGGTTGGGGTTTAAGTGTTCCCTCTGCCATTTGCTTGTTTAGTCATACGAGTATTCCTGGGCTGCGCCCCTACTCTGTTTTCGGGCTCTTACTTTTTGTTGTATTTCGCCCTGCCTTGCATTTTGTTGGCAGTCTTGGACTGTTGCTTATTAAAACGTGTTTTCACCGACCTTGGTCTCCTGCGCCTGACTTCACCCCTCCTGCTGATTTGAGTATCCTGACAGTGACTATGGTCCCAGCTGCCTTGAGATCATTAACAAGATCCTCCCGTGTAGTTCTGGGCTGATTCCTCACCATTCTCATGATCATTGCAACTCCACAAGGTGAGATCTTGCATGGAGCCCCAGGCCGAGGGAGATTGACAGTTCTTTTGTGTTTCTTCCATTTGTGAATAATCGCACCAACTGTTGTCACCTTCTCACCGAGCTGCTTGGCGATGGTCTTGTAGCCCATTCCAGCCTTGTGTAGGTCTACAATCTTGTCCCTGACATCCTTGGAGAGCTCTTTGGTCTTGGCCATGGTGGAGAGTTTGGAATCTGATTGATTGATTGCTTCTGTGGACAGGTGTCTTTTATACAGGTAACAAGGTGAGATTAGGAGCACTCCCTTTAAGAGTGTGCTCCTAATCTCAGCTCGTTACCTGTATAACAGACACCTGGGAGCGTGAAATCTTTCTGATTGAGAGGGGGTCAAATACTTATTTCCCTCATTAAAATGCAAATCAATTTATAACATTTCTGACATGCGTTTTTCTGGATTTTTTTGTTGTTATTCTGTCTCTCACTGTTCAAATAAACCTACCATTAAAATTATAGACTGATCATTTCTTTGTCAGTGGGCAAACGTACAAAATCAGCAGGGGATCAAATACTTTTTTCCCTCACTGTACCTACCTACCCCCCAACCCCCCCCCCCCCCCCCCCCCCCCCCCCCCCCCCCCCCACACACACACACACGCACACACACCCACACACACACACACACACACACACACACACACACACACACACACACACACACACACACACACACACACACTCTTCTAAGCCAGCCCCAGCTTGCCACTAAAACAATATGGCCTAGAGCCTTCATTTGCATGGATTTACATGAGATGCCGTATTGGGATTACTTATTCATGAGCCTTTCGCGACATGCAGATTTTGAGCAAAGCAAGCAGATCTGGGCATCACCTTCCATCACACAGACAGGGCTGTGATGCAGGAACGAGACAGGTGCCTCCGACGTCCATTTTGTGTGAATAAAAAGAACAACGTTTTACCAAGCGAGACCAGTGACAGTTAACCCTTAAACAAATCAAAAACGAACAACGGGAATGGAGTAAACAAATAAAAATAGGAGAGGGGAAGATATAAAGGCAGGTAGGATGGAGGGCAGGACAGGGCAGTAGTGGCCAGTGAGGACGGAGGGCAGGTAGGACAGAGGGCAGGGCACTAGAGGCAAGGGAGGACTGAGGGCAGGTAGGACGGAAGGCAGCGCAGTGGAGGCTACGGAGGACAGGAACCAGGGCAGTGGAGGCCAAGGAGGATGGAGGCCAGGGCAGTGGAGGCAAGGGCAGTGGAGGACAGGGAGGATGGGCGAGGACGGTTCGAGGTGCCTGCCATGGCATCCCCAAAACATGGATATGGGGTAATGGAGCGATTGATGGCTACAAAAGAGAAGGAGAATAGGGGACATATTTGACCAAGGTCCAAGGACACAGAATAGTGGAGGCACTATCTAATAGACAGTGTAGCTGTCTGACTGTTCACTGACTGCAAAAGCATGCCTTGAAATAACTTCCAAACTGACAAGCATTCAAAATGGATGCCTTCTAAGCTAGAGTTCAAACTCAAACTAAGTTCAGCTCTGATTGTTTAAAGTGCCTAGAACACATTCCTTCTGACCAACATCCAGTGGTATTTGGTGCACATTCACCTGACATCTTAGTGAAATTCAAACTGTCACTTCCAACAAAGAAGTTAACACAGTGAACCCAAAATGTCTGCTAGCTTAGGACTAACCCATATGTCTTTGGTGCTGGGACCAAACTGGCAAGAACATGACTGTTAATAATACTGTACCCTGCCTTGGCCTGTACTTATATAGGCAGTCTAGTCAGAATGACTGCAAACACCAAGGACGGCCGAGAGGCCCGACTAGCATAGGAGTCAGATGATGGAAAGGCTCACGGTGGAAATATACAGGGTTACTCTGGAGTTGAAAATTATGACTTCTGTTCCCAGAAATGACCAAATTACCCCAGATTGACCTCCGGCACGTCAAAGCAAGTCAAGGTCATATCTGTTTATATTGATGCGCACACAGTACCATTGGTCTTTATCTTCATGGAAACAAAGCCTGGCTACACTGGTGGAGGGTGCGAGACTCGATAATATGGAATATTAGAACTAAAGCTGTTGCACTATGCATTGAAATTCAACACTAAGCAAGAGTTGATTCAATACGTTTCCTTTACAAGGGAAATCAATTCTGTTGACTTGTTCACTAGTTTCAACTAATTGAGATGCACGGATCCGAAAGAGGGTCGCATCAACCAACTCTTTACACGTCACAGAGCCATATACGGACAACAACTACCGAGCAGTGATTCATTTCACTTGTGACACCTTCTTACAAGCATTTCAGTTCCCTGTAAGCTACGGTGGGGAACAGAAGTGAGCTGGAGTCATATCACTTTCCAATTAATAAAACAGGATAAGAGGGAGATTTGAAGGAACTGAGGAGCTTGGTTAAGAGAACTAAGAGGAATGGTTGGGAGCTGGATGAGAAGTGATGCAGGGAATATGATATGCAGGTAATTATAGAGCTGGATGGAAAGCGATGCAGGAAATATGATATGCAGGCAGATGTACAGTACCTTCAGAAAGTATTCATACCCATTTACTTTTTCCACATTTTGTTGTTTTACAGCCTGAATTTAAAATTGATTAAATTGTTATGTTTTTGTAACTGGCCTACACACAATACCCCATATTGTCAAAGTGGAATTATGTTTTCGTTTTTTTACCAATTAATAAAAAATGAAAAGCTGAAATATGAGTCAGCAAGTATTCAACCCCATTGTTATTCAAATTCCTCACAAAGAATGGAACCTACTGGTAGATTTAAAAAAAAACATATATTTTACCTTTATTTAACCAGATAGGCAAGTTGAGTTTGCAACTGCGACCTGGCCAAGATAAGCATAGCAATTCGACACATACTACAACACAGAGTTACACATGGAATAAACAAAACATACAGTCAATAATACAGTAGAAAAAAATCAAATAAAAATTATATATACAGTGAGTGCAAATGAGGTAAGATAAGGGAGTTAAGGCAATAAATAGGCCATGGTGGTGAAGTAACTACAATATAGCAATTAAACACTGGAATGGTAGATGAATGTGCAAGTAGAGATACTGGGGTGCAAAGGAGCAAGATAAATAAATATATACAGTATTGGGATGAGGTAGATAGATGGGCTGTTTACAGATGGGCTATGTACAGGTGCAGTGATCTATGAGCTGCTCTGACAGCTGGTGCTTAAAGATAGTGAGGGAGATATGAGTCTCCAGCTTCAGTGATTTTTGCAGTTCGTTGTAGTCATTGGCAGCAGAGAACTGGAAGGAAAAGCGACCAAAGGGGGAATTGGCTTTGGGGATGACCAGTGAGATATACCTGCTGGAGCACGTGCTACAGGTGGGTGCTGCTATGGTGACCAGTGAGCGGAGATAAGGGGGGACTTTACCTAGCAGGGTCTTGTAGATGACCTGGAGCCAGTGGGTTTGGCGACGAGTATGAAGCGAGGGCCAACCAACGAGAGCGTACAGGTCGCAGTGGTGGGTAGTGTATGGGGCTTTGGTGACAAAACGGATGGCACTGTGATAGACTGCATCCAATTTGTTGAGTAGAGTGTTGGAGGCTATTTTATAGATGACATCGCCGAAGTCGAGGATCGGTAGGATGGTCAGTTTTACGAGGGTATGTTTGGCAGCATGAGTGAAGGAAGCTTTGTTGCGATATAGGAAGCCGATTCTAAATTTAATTTTGGATTGGAGATGCTTAGTGTGAGTCTGGAAGGAGAGTTTACAGTCTAATCAGACACCTAGATATTTGTAGTTGTCCACGTATTCTAAGTCAGAGCCATCCAGCATCAGTAGTAGCATCAGTAGTGATGCTGGACGGGCGGGTAGGTGCGGGCAGAGATTGATTGAATAGCATGCATTTAGTTTTACTTGCATTTAAGTGCAGTTGGAGGCCACGGAAGTAGAGTTGTATGGCATTGAAGCTCGTCTGGAGGTTAGTTAACACAGTGTCCAAAGAGGGGCCAGAAGTATACAGAATGGTGTCGTCTGCGTAGAGGTGGATCAGAGAATCACCAGCAGCAAGAGCGACATCATTGATGTACACAGAGAAGAGAGTCGGCCCTAGAATTGAACCCTGTGGCACCCCCATAGAGACTGCCAGAGGTCCGGACAACAGGCCCTCCGATTTGACACACTGAACTCTATCAGAGAAGTAGTTGGTAAACCAGGCGAGGCAATCATTTGAGAAACCAAGGCTGTCGAGTCTGAGAATGTGGTGATTGACAGAGTCGAAAGCCTTGGCCAGGTCGATGAATACGGCTGCACAGTAATGTCTCTTATCGATGGCATTTATGATGTCGTTTAGGACCTTGAGCGTGGCTGAGGTGCACCCATGACCTGCTCTGAAACCAGATTGCATAGCGGAAAAGGTACGGTGGGATTCGAAATGGTTGGTAATCTGTTTGTTAACTTGGCTTTCGAAGACCTTAGAAAGAGAGGGTAGGATAGATATAGGTCTGTAGCAGTTTGGGTCTAGATAGGTAAAAATAAATAAAAAGGCAGACATTGAATATCCCTTTGAGCATGGTGAAGTTATTAATTACACTTTGGATGGTGTATCAACACACACAGTCACTGTCACTACAAAGATACAGGGGTCCTTCCTAACTCAGATGCTGGAGAGGAAGGAAACCGCTCAGGGATTTCAGCATGAGGCCTATGGAGACTTCAAAACAGAGTTTAATGGCTGTGATAGGAGAAAACTGAGGATGGATCAACAACATTGTAGTTACTCCACAATACTAACCTAAATGACAGAGTGAAAAGAAAGAAGCCTGTACATAATACAAATATTCCAAAACATGCATCCAGTTTGCAACAAGGCACTAAAGTAATACTGCACAAAATGTGGCAAAGCAATTAACTTTTTTGCTCTGAATACAATGTGTTATGTTTGGGGCGAATCCAATACAACACATTACTGAGTACAACTCCCCATATTTTCAAGCATATTGGTGGCTGCATCATGTTATGGGTATGCTTGTAATCATTAAGGACTGGAGAGTTTTTCAGGATACAAAATAAATGGAATGGAGAAAAGCACAGGCAAAATCCTAGAGGAAAACCTGGTCAGTCGGCTTTCCACCAGACACTAGGAGATTAATTCACCTTTCAGCAGGACAATAACCTAAAACACAAGGCCACATCTACTCTGAAGTTGCTTACCAAGAAGACAGTGAATGTCAAGTTACAGTTTTGACTTAATTCCATGGCAAGACTTGAAAACAGTTGTCTAGCAATGATCAGCAACCAATTTGACAGAGCTTGAAGAATTTTGAAAAGAATAATAGGCAAATATTGTATAATCCAGTTGTTCAAAGCTCTTACCCAGAGAACGACCCAGAAAGACTCACGGCTGTAATCGCTGCCAAAGGTGATTCAAACATGTATTGACTCAGGGGATGTGAATACTTATGTAAATTAGATATTTCATTTTCAATACATTTGCAAAAATTTCTAAAACATGTTTTCACTTTCTCATTGTGGGGTATTGTGTGTAGATGGATGAAAAAAAAGCTATTTAATCCATTTTGATTTCATGCTGTAACACAACAAAATGTGTAATAAGTTAAAGGGTTTGAATACTTTCTGAAGTCACCGTAAATAGACGGATGGATACTGGAAAGGGATTCCTTTCGTCATGGAAGACGAGGCGAGGCGGTAGAGAAAGTGAGGCAGGATGGAGAGAGGAAGGGAGGGAGGAAAGAGGGAAGCAAAGAAAATGGGAAAAAGAGGGCTATAGGAAGATAATAAACAGATAGAGGAGAGAGAGAGAGAGAGTATGAGGAAGGAGGTGTGTCCAACAGTTTTGCTCTTCCTATCATTAATATTCCTATAATCCATTGAGTTGACTTGTCCTATCTTCATAAACACAACCAAGATGGCACAAGCAGACATCCTTGTCCTATGCTACTCTATGGTACGGTACAACAGGCAGCCTTGGCATGGGACAGGATAGGCTGGGCTTATTGTGCTTCGCTTATTGTGCTTCGCCATACTGCCAGTGGCTGACTGGTGGTGATGGTGTTGCCAGGGGAAGAGGGGTGGGTATCAGGTTGCGGTACCTCCGTTGTCAGTGTTGGTGCCCTGCTGTGCAAAGCCCTGGGCCTGGTGAAGTGCTGCATTAGTTGGGGAGTGGGACTCCAATGCCCCAGAACCTGGGAAAACAACAACATGAAAAGAGCTGCCAGTCTTCCAGGCGTCTATGGAACCGGGGAATTGTGCGACGTGATTCTCTCTCCAGTACTGATGTCCCAGCACAACGACTATGCAAATTAACAGACAGATACTGTACATGCACCCCGTAGGCACACACGCACATTATGCACCCACACACACACACATACATACATACATACATACATATACACACACACACATATACACACATACATACACACACACACACACATGCACACACACGCACATACGCATGCACACACACATACCCACATACATATACACACACACACACACATACATATATATACACACGCACACACACACACACACACACATACACACATACATATAGACACACGCACACGCACACGCACTCACACATACACACATACATATAGACACACACACACACACGCACACGCACTCACACATACACACATACACATACACATACGCATACACACAAACACAAGACCACCCCCCCACCCGCCCCCCCACACACACACCACACCTTTTGAATCTGAAATTATTTTTTAATTTCACCGATTTCAATACACCACAAGCCCAGTAACTGGTAGAGTGAAAACGGAAAGAGACAGAAAGCCAACCTACTCTTCTCTGTGGCTGTCTATAAATGTTAAATAAGCCTTTACAAAACAGACCACACTTCCCCAAAAAACTCCCTTTTATTTCAATATAAAAAATGATATTAGAATTGTTATATAGAGACCCCCCCTCATCCACCACCACCTTCATTCCTTCAATAATCCCCTCCTTTCCAGCAGCCCCCTCCCTTCTCTCTCTCTCTCTACCTCCTCTACATTTATCTCTCTCGCCCTCTCCTCTCTTTCCTGCATTTGCATAATTTCCTCTGCCGTATTCTGATGTATGCGTGTGAATAATAAAGCTCATGGGCGCGCCGTGCGAGCCTGCCACTGTTCATTACCGCCGCGCCGCGCAAACCCAGGCTCCGCAGGGCTCTCATTAGCCATTCCATGCAGAAGAAAGGCCTCTCTCTCTCTCACACACACTCTTTCTCTGTCTCTGTTTCTGTCTCTCTGTCTCTACTTGCATTCTGTTTCTCTATCAATTTCTCTGTCTTTTCCTTCGAACCTTAGTGTTTCTCTTGCTCTATCTCTCTATCTCTCCCCTCTGTCTCTCTTTCCTTTACTCACTTTCTCTCTCTCACTCCATCTATCCTTTCTCTTTCTCTGTCTTGCCCTTACTATCTGTTTCTCTCTCTGTTTCTCTCTCTCGCTCTCTCACTCCATCTCTCCTTTCCCTTTCTCTTTCTCTGTCTTGCCCTTACTCTCTGTTTCTCTCAAGCTCTCTCTCACTCCATCTCTCCTTTCCCTTTCTCTTTGTTGCTCTTACTCTGTTTCTCTCGCTCTCTCACAAATTTTCCCTCTTCCACTCTCTCTCCCTAACATTCTGTTTCTCTTACTTTCTCATTATCTCTCCTTTACTCTCTCTTACTCACTAGTTCTCCCTCTCTTGCTGTCTCTCTCACTAACATTTTGTCTCTTTCAGTTTATCTCTTGTCTCCCTCACATCTCTCCCCTCTCATTCTTTGTCTCTTGCTTACTTTCTGTTTCTCTCGCGTTCTTACTCTATCCCTCCCCTTCGCGCTCTGTCTATCTCCCTTACATTCGATTTTTCTCATTCCCTCTCATTCTCTCTCTCTCTCTCTCTCTCTCTCTCTCTCTCTCTCTCTCTCTCTCGCTCTCTCTCTCTCTCTCGCTCGCTCTCTCTCTCTCTCTCTCTCTCTCTCTCCACTCTTTATGTCTCTACTTTCCTTTCTGTCACTCTAACTCTCCTTTTCTCGGTCTCTTCCCTATGGCTCTCTCCCTTCTTTTGTTGTCTCTAGCACACTTGCTCTTTCTTCTTCCCTTTCTCTCAGTCTATTTTCTTCTCTCCCACTCTTCTTTCCCTCTCCCTCCCTTATCCCTTTCTGACTTCCCGCTTGCTCTATTCCCTTTCTCCCTCAATCCCTCTTTCACTCTATCTAGCTCTCATTCCCCATATCTCCTCTTTCTCTCTCTCTTAATCCCCTCTCTCTCACCCTCTCTCTCTTCCCCTCCCTCTCTCACTCATTCTCTCTTTCTCTCTCACCCTCTCTCTCTTCCCCTCCCTCTCTCACTCATTCTCTCTTTCTCTCTCACCCTCTCTCTCTTCCCCTCCCTCTCTCACTCATTCTCTCTTTCTCTCTCACCCTCTCTCTCTCCCCCTCCCTCTCTCACTCATTCTCTCTTTCTCTCTCACCCTCTCTCTCTTCCCCTCCCTCTCTCACTCATTCTCTCTTTCTCTCTCACCCTCTCTCTTCCCCTCCCTCTCTCACTCATTCTCTCTTTCTCTCTCTCTCACCCTCTCTCTCTTCCCCTCCCTCTCTCACTCATTCTCTCTTTCTCTCTCACCCTCTCTCTTCCCCTCCCTCTCTCACTCATTATCTCTTTCTCTCTCACCCTCTCTCTTCCCCTCCCTCTCTCGTCAGGCAACAGAATACAGTGGCCTGTGTCCATCCTCTGAGCGTCAGGCAGGGGGAGACAGGGAGACGAGCAGGTAGGAGGGAAACACACACACAGAGGCAGTGGAAGACTACAACTGACTGAAAGGTGGGAGGGAGGGAGGGAGGGAGGGAGGGAGGGAGGGAGGGAGGGAGGGAGGGAGGGAGGGAGGGAGGGAGGGAGGGAGGGGCAGTTCTGGGGTTACACTCAAGATAGACCAGAAGAAACATTGACCATGAAATGATATAAGGCTCCTCTATAAATCAGCATGTATTCACGTGTCCTATTTTCCCCCAAACCATTTCATTGACATTATTTTGTCAGACATTTTGAAAGCATTCCTATAGCTCAAGTTGATATAAGTAATAATCCAATTTTAATGCACTGCATGAATTTCATTCAACTCATCTTATCCACAATCAAGGTATAGCTGCAGCCCTGGGTCAGGCATGGCAGACAGACATATTTAATTCTTCCTTCCTTTCCCTCTACCTTACTTGACCCCCCCTCCTAAAAGATGACATTGTCATTAGCAACACCTTTTATTCTTCTAATTGGTTAAGTGTAGCTTCCGCTCACATGTTCACACCTATCCAATCCCTTCAAACCTCTGAGGGAGATATAACAGGAGCCAAGGAAATTGAGGGGGATTATTCGGTTTGGAATGGAGCCATCATTTATTTCCAATGAAAGGGACACAGGGAAGGGAGACAGTTGTTCTGTTTGGAATGGGGCCATAATGTATTGCTGACGGGGGGAGTCCTTTGGGTCCCTTTGGCTCTGTACAGACACTTGACTCCTGCAGAGACTTGACTCCTGTCCCCTCAACTAAACTCCTTGGACCTCGGTGAGCTACCCCATGTCACTCACTCCACCACCCTCTCCTCCCCCCTCTCCCCCCTTGCATACTTACCCTCGTTTATTAACTACTGTCCCCAGTAATTAACGACATCGACCAATACATTAACTCCAGATCTAGACGAGGAGACTTGGGAGTGTGTGTGTGTGTGTGTGTGTGTGTGTGTGTGTGTGTGTGTGTGTGTGTGTGTGTGTGTGTGTGTGTGTGTGTGTGTGTGTGTGTGTGTGTGTGTGAGAGGGCGAGGGATATTATGACTGTGTCTTATTATGACTGTGTCTTCTGTGGAAGAAGATACACACAAGCGTACACAAACAGTGGAAAACTACAACAGAATGACATAAAGATGCTGAACAACTGACACACACTCAATCCCTCTACCACTTACTACCTCAAGTCACCCAGACACCCTCACTAAGCCCCTCCTCTTCCCCAGGCCCAGTTGTGTCTGCAGAAACCTTCTGGTTGGTTGTTTTGGGGGGCTTTGTGAGCCCCCCCCCCTCCCCTCCAGTGACAGATGGCGTTAAAGGATCACGGCACCCCCATTGTCCTCTGACACCACTGCTGCTCAGAGACACACACACACACACACACACAGAGAGAGACTAACACAGGCACACATACACACACGCAAAGAGAAAAACACACACACAGACTAACACACACACAGACTCGCTCTGTAGGGCAGAGGTGGACAACCTTACAGGCCACTTTCGTTCACCCATGTCAGTTGAGTCGTGTTCATTAGGGCACACTGTTTTAAAACGTGATGTAACAGAAAACTGAAACAACTGTTTCTTATTGAAATTGCTTGGTTAAACACTGGTTTATACTAGTAAGTATCTGTAGGGTTTAACTCTTGTGAGGAAAGCTACTCCTCAATATATTTATCTTCTAAAGATATGTTGTATATTTTATTAATTTACAAGTACATAGATAGGGCTATTTGAGTATGAAGATGTTGCAGAATACACCTTGAAAAGGACAACCACTTCTATTTCTGTCCTAACAAAAGGAAGGAGGAAAACAATTATATTCTCAAGGTTATGTGTATAAGGCTATTTTTTGGGGGAAAATAAGACTGTTCAATAAAAATAAATCTGATGATGATGGCTGTGATTATAATGATGGTGATGATGATGATGTTGACGACAGACAGACAGACAGACCGATATACCCACCCACCCACCCACACACACACACACACACACACACACACACACACACACACACACACACACACACACACACAGGAATGACAATTTCCTTACTGCGGTAGCGCTTCATAGTATAACCCTAACCCTAATCCTAAACCTGAACCTTAACCTTAACCCTAATCTTAACCCGAACCTTAACCCCAAACCTCTAAGCCTTAAACTAAACCTAACCCTAACCCTGACTCCTAACCCTAATTGTAACCCTAAACCTAATTGTAACCCTAAACCTAACTGTAACCCTAAACCTAATTGTAACCCTAACCCTAATTCTAACCCTAACCCTAATTGTAAACATAAACCTAACCCCTATGCTTAAAATAGCATTTGTCCTATTGGACACACACACACACACACACACACACACACACACACACACACACACACACACACACACACACACACACACACACACACACACACACACACACACACACACACACACACACGTATACTGAGTATACCAAACATAAAGAACACCTTCCTAATATTGAGTTGCACCCCCTTTTGCCCTCAGAACAGCCTCAATTAGTCAGGGCATAGACTCTACAAGGTGTTGAAAGCATTCCACAAACTGGTGCACCTGGCACCTACTTCCAAACACCGTTTAAAGGCACTTCAATATTTTGTCTTGCACACAATCCATGTCTCAATAGTCTTAAGCAAAGTTTCCTCTATGATACGCAGGTGAATGGGCGTGTAGCTCCCTCCGACTTCTGCGCAGAAGAAATATCAACCCAAGCAGAGAAGCACTAGATTGAACTTCACTCAACTTTTTAGAGTTTTCCCAGGTAGTTAACACTATCAACGTTTCCCTTTAATGTGGGAATTGTAATCGAATTAATGCAATATTAGGCACTTCCAATGCAACTTACCGAAACAAAACGAATTATGCAAGTCTTAGCCTGCAAAACTAACTATGTAAGAGATTTTATTGTAGGCAGAATGCATCAGAGTAGGATTCTATTGCATTGTCACCCACAACTCAGCCCGTAATGTACACAGACCAAGACAGAGCTGCAGCAGGCCTATATGCAAATAGACAATTGACAAATATGGATCTGTGCCATTCACTTTGAACTGGACTGTGTTTACAGCATGAGCGGTCGTGAGTAGATGTGCTTGTTTTGAGATCAAAGTGAGAGCTGCATGTAGCCATGCATGCATATTTGTTGATATCCTTTGCTAGTTAGTGAATTATTAGCCCAGTTATAGATAATTTGTAGTCAGCAATGGGGGAGTGATTGCTTCCTACAAGACAAAAAACATTGCATTTCTAGATGTCTTGAAAAGCGAGTCAGTTAAAGAGCTTTTTTTTGTCTTAAAGGGGAAGTGTTGTATTTTGGGACAGGCTTGCATAAGCTAAGCAGCCAATAGGTAGAGGGTAGCATAATTTGTCTGATTCTGAGTAATAATGGTATGGGAATAATAATGCATTTTATTTTGTAAAGTGGTTTCTTACATCAAACAACACAACAGCATTTTCAGTCACCTCCTTGTCTGCAGGACAAGTGGATAAACAGGTTCATGTCAAGCCCTGCATGTTTTATTCAAAAGTCTCATGGAATGTAAGCCTACATTGAACACCAGACATTGGCTGCTACTGTAGGCCGGATGATTGAACAACTATTTCCATGTTAAAGGGTTATGGGATGCATTTTCTCCATTGTTTTTGATGGTAGGACACTCTGGTAGGACTACATTATTATCAAATAGCCACAGGAGCCTACTTGACTGCTTAAAGTGGGTACAGCCTCAGTGTTCACAGTAAACACACGCTGGAAGTTGCATAGAATTTTCACAACATTTAAGTTTGCGCTCAGCAGACCTGAAATTTGCTCAGTGCCCAAAATAGTTGAGGGAACATTGGTCCCAAGGCTTGAAAATCCTTCTTTAACCTGTCTCTTCCCCTTCATATACACTGATTTAAGTGGATTTAACAAGTGACATCAATAAGGGATCATAGCTTTCACCTGGATTCATCTGGTCAGTCTATGTCATGGAAAGAGGTGATCTTAATGTTTTGTATAGTCAGTGTATATCTATGGTGAGTCACACGGTCTGCATGCTGCTTCCTACTCCTCAACTCTCTGTAATTATTAAGTCACTTCTACAGAGCCAGCCCCGTGATGCATGCTGATAAAACATTTAAGGCATTGCAGTGCACTGCGCTTCTCTTTTTGTGTCTCTGTCTCTTCCTCTCCTTTCGTTTCTCTCTCTCTTTCTTTCTCTCACTCTCTCTCTCACTCTCAATTTCTCCTTCACGCACTTTACCTCCCCTTGGTGTGTTTCTCTCCATCTTTCCCTCTTTCCTTCATTCCTCTGTCCTTCCTGTCTCCCTTCCAGCCTACACCCTCCCTAGCTCCTCATTTCCTTCCTTATATCTCTCTCTTTATCCATCTCTCTCTCACTCTCTTTCACTTCCTCTCTCCGCTGCTGTCAGCAAGTGTGGAGCGCTTGGAGACCCGTGGGAATGTCGCCATGGCAACGCCTGCCAGTCAATCCCATCTCGGATGTAAATGACCTCGAATTTTATTAGCGCACATTTTCAAGATACCCACATTTCCCCCCTCCACTCTTCTGCTTTTCTCTCTCTCTCTCTTGCGCTCGCTCTATCACTCTCACCCCTTTGTTTTTCTCGTTCTCTCGTCTTCATAACATCAACCACTATTATTATGTTCCTATAGGGAGATGTTGAATTTATTTTCAAAAGGAGTGCAATATCATGCAATCTACATGTTTTTACATATTCATTTATTTCCTTGATCGGAAACAATTGAAAATGAGGTGATAGGAGTGCAGCCAAAATCACATCATAGACTACCCCTAGTGCTGTGCCCTTGTATTGGTGCGTTTGTGTGTGTCCCTGACATATTCGATGGTGCCCAAATCGACAGTGCCTAGCGAACGTCTACACACCCCTTGCACAGTCTTCGCATTTTGCTGCCTTAAAATTACATATAAAAAGGGAATACTATGGATTTTTTTTCCTACCGATCTTCATAACCTATTCCACATTTTCAAACTGAACGAGAAGTTATTGAACACTTTGCAAATTAATTCAAATAAAAAAAACGTATGTCTTCACACCCTAGAGTTGTTGGCACCTTCGGCAGCCATTACAGCTAGGAATCATTACAGCTAGGAATCATTACAGCTAGGAATCATTACAGCTAGGAATCATTACAGCTAGGAATCATTACAGCTAGGAATCATTACAGCTAGGAATCATTACAGCTAGGAACCATTACAGCTAGGAATCATTTTGAATAAGATTCTACCAACTTTTCAAATCTCTCAGGACAACATTAAATAAAGTTAAATAAAGGTTACATAACATATATATTTTTTAAACATACACTGAGTCTACAAAACATTAGGAACACCTGCTCTTTCCATGACATAGACTGACCAGGTGATTCCAGGTGAAAGCTACAATCCATTATTGATGTCACTTGTTAAATCCACTTCAATCAATGTAGATGAAGGGGAAGAGACATGTTAAAGAAGGATTTTTTAGCCTTGAGACAACTGAGACATGGATTGTGTGTGTGCCATTCAGAGAGTGAATGGTCAAGACAAAAGATTTAAGTGCCTTTGACTGGGGAATGATACAGTAGTATGTGCCAGGCACACTGGTTTGAGAGTGTCAAGAACTGCAATGTTGCTGGGGTTTTCACGCTCAACAGTTTCCTGTGTGTATCAAGAATGGTCCACCACCCAAAGGACATCAAGCCAACTTGACACAACTGTGGGAAGAATTAAAGTAAACATGGGCCAGCATCCCTGTGTCAAAATTGCTCAAAAGTAAACCAATGAGTAAACAATTCCCGCAAGAGTGCAACAATCCCTCAAGAATATCACCACAGTGGGTGACACACACACACACACACACAATGCCTCGTACAGGATTTTGCAACAGTCACATGGTATGGGCCTTAGTCACGTACACTTTTAATCCACTTCCTCATTGTGACTCTGCCTCCTTGCTTCTGCTCAACTTCCCAGTTTCTGGCTGGAAATCTCATGAGTTTCAGGTTAACATAGAGGGCATATGTCACTGTGTACTGTACACAGAACAGACATTATAACCAACCAGGAAAACCAGAACATATTGATTCTGCTCTGTGAAACAGACACCTAATCTACAGAAAAATGGTGATACAAACCTCTGGGTCCTGGTAGCCTACAGACAGATGTAGGGTCTTCATTTGAGTTTTAAATGTAAAACGTAGTCTATTTGAGGTTTAAAAAGGCTTCTGATTTCCACTTAGAAATTCAAGTCTTGACCCCGCCCCAACACACACACGCAATCCCCTCCATGCTCCCCCATTACATGTATCATGTCATACTGTCCTGTTCGCTGTTGTATTTTTTCCAGGGTTTATAAAATAAAAAAGGAATGAAAGAAAGAAAGGAAGAAAGAAAAAAATAAACAGATCTTTTTCAGAGTTTATGAAAGAAAATCAAGAAAAATTGAAATCAATAAACAAAGAAATCAAGAAAAAAAAATCAAAGAAAGAAAGAAAGTCACAATTTCCCTGCTGTTTTTCAGAAACTTCACTGAGCTCGTTTCCACATTTGAATTTCACCAAGCTCAATCCATGCTTTATTTTCAAATCAGCCTCGCTATTGTTATTTTAATGCTGCTCTTTAATATTTGTTACTTTTTAGGTATTTTTCTTATAACTGCATTGTAAGATCAGGGCTTGTAAGTAAGCATTTCATTGTAAGGTCTACACCTGTTGTATTTGGCGCATGTGACAAATACAATTTGATTTGATTTGAAGAAGCAATAGTGAACTCATGAAAAAATTATGGGTGTGATATTTACTTGTTGTTTTGTTCCCTCCAATAGTTGAGAGAAAAAAGGTCTCATCACACATCGTAAATTATTTGTTCATGGCTGACATCACATCCTGGTTGCGTCCCAAATGGCCCCCTATTGCCGACATAATGCACTACCCACAGGGCAGTGGTCAAAAGTATTATTTTCTTTCATCATTAATCTACACACAATATCCCTTAATAACGAAGGAAAATCAGGTTTTTCGAAATGTTTGCTAATTTATTCAAATTAAAACTGAAATATCACATTTACATAAGTATTCAGACCATTTACTCAGGACTTTCTTGAAGCACCTTTGGCAGCGATTACAGCATCGAGTCTTCTTGGGTATGACGCTACAAGCTTGGCACACCTGTATTTGGGGAGTTTGTCCCATTCTTCTCTACAGATCCTCTCAAGCTCTGACAGGTTAGATGGGGAACGTTGCTGCACAGCTATTTTCAGGTCTCTCCAGGTCTCTCCAGAGATGTTCGATCGGTTTCAAGTCCGGGTTCAGGCTGGGCCACTCAAGGACATACAGAGACTTGTCCCAAAGCCATTCCTGCGTTGTCTTGGCTGTGTGCTTAGGGTCATTGTCCTTGTTGGAAGGTGAACCTTAGCCCAAGTCTGATGTCCTGAGCACTCTGGAGCAGGTTTTCATCAAGGATCTCTCTGTACTTTGCTCCGTTCATCTTTGCTTCGATCCTGACTAGTCTCCCAGTCCCTGCCACTGAAAAACCTCCCCACAGCATGATGCTGTCACCACCATGCTTCACCGTAGGGATGGTGCCAGGTTTCCTCCAGGCGTGATGCTTGGCATTCAGGCCAAAGAGTTCAATCTTGGTTTCATCAGACCAGAAAATCTTGTTTCTTATGGTTGGAGAGTCCTTTAGGTGCCTTTTGACAAACTCCAAGTGGGCTGTCACGTGCCTTTTACTGAGGAGTGGCTTCCGTCTGGCCACTCTACCATAAAGGCCTGATTGGTGGAGTGCTGCAGAGATGGTTGTCCTTCTGGAAGTTTCTCCAATCTCCACAGAGGAACTCCAGAGCTCTATCAAAGTGACCATTGGGTTCTTGGTCACCTCCCTGACCAAGGCCTTTCTCCCCCGATTGCTGTTTGGCCAGGCGGC
The DNA here is from genome assembly GCF_901001165.1 of Salmo trutta. Lineage (NCBI taxonomy): Eukaryota > Metazoa > Chordata > Actinopteri > Salmoniformes > Salmonidae > Salmo > Salmo trutta. Next base: position 38,838,138 of record NC_042979.1, read on the forward strand.
CAGCTCTAGGAAGAGTTTTGGTGGTTCCAAACTTCCGTTTAAAAATGATGGAGGCCACTGTGTTCTTGTGGATCTTCAATGCTGCAGAGATTTGTTGGTACCCTTCCCCAGATCTGTGTCTTGACACAATCCTTTCTCGGAGCTCTACGCATAATTCCTTCAACCTCATTGCTTTGTTTTTGCATTGACATGCACTGTCAACTGTGGGATGTTATATAGACAGGTGTGTGCCTTTCCAAATCATGTCCAATCAATTGAATTTACCACAGGTGGACTCCAAGTTGTAGAAACATCTCAAAGAGGATCAGTGGAAACAGGATGCACCTGAGCTCAATTTTGAGTCTCATAGCAAAGGGTCTAAATACTTATGTAAATAAGGTATTTCTGTTTTTTATGTTCAATACATTTCTAAAAACATGTTTTCGCTTTGTCATTAAGGGGTTTTGTTTGTAGATTGCCGAAGATTTTTTTAATCCATTTTTTTATCCATTTTATAATAAGGCTGTAAAATCTGGAAAAAGTCAAAGGGTCTGAATACTTTTATATGAATTCATATACCTGGTCATGTGAGATTATATTACTCATATAGAATCATTTAAATGGGTGTTTACTGTGTAACTCTTCATACATTTCTAAGGTAGCAGCAATTTGCAACAATACGATGAAATCCGAAATGTCACTTTTATATGATATGGCTCTAGCTATTGGCGATTGGTGAAAATGTTGTGGGGCCACTGCAGGTTAACAAGGGGGATCCTCTTACCTCTGACCTTTGCATTGTTATGTTGTGGACACATGAACACCTGACAATTGCTTCTTGTTTCATAATGTGTCCTCTAAACCTCATTCCGTGTGGTTCTACCTCGTTCTATGGGGTTTTGTCGAGAAATCTCAGATGCCAGTGAGGTAAGCGTTGGTAGCTAGGTTTCCATCCAATTGACGACAGATGCCCATGCGAATATTCTAAAATCTGCATAAAGAAAATGTGCTAATTTTCCCACCAGTGGTGTCTTTCCACCAAACTGACTTGTTGCGCATACAAATCAGTGGGTGATGATGTAGTGCACATAAAATGTTGTTTTTTGCTTACGTTTTCAATAAAAATCTGAAGTGTTTCCATTTCATTTTCAACTGAACAGATAAGTTTGCCAACAGCTTGCATATACAGTAGGTAGGCTGTGCGGGTAGGCTGTGCGGGTACTGGGTATGCTAGTCTACATGATGAGATTATTATGGATAAGAGTGAGAAGCCAAGCATCGATCATCATGTCACCAGAAAAAGACCCTCAATATTTACTGGAAAGGAGCACCAAGCTCATCACCTTGCACTTTCACCACACTGTGAAGTTCATCATAACTTATTTCACCCGAAGCCTGCATGGTTTCCAGAGTCGTTGTGGAAGGACCACACACCATATCATCGCGTGACTCCAAATTTACTTCAATATGATGGTTATTATATCATTATATAAATGTTTGCATATAATTGTACCGACACAAAAAGATCCCACCATGTCGAACAAACAAATGATCTGTCAGGATTTATAAATTGTTCCAAAACTTCCTGTTTCCATCACAGCTGTCGTGATTTTTTTTATACGATATGACTTTACTGTGGATGGAACCATGGTTACAGATGGTTACAGATGGGAATAGACAGAGCATTACTGGAGTGACGTGAGGCTGCCTTTCTAAGAGGGTTACATCACATATGCACACAATCCACTGGCCCACTTGGTCCCACAAAGGTGTGAGTGTGTGTGTTTGTGTGTGTGACATGTGGCTGACACGTGTAGATCATGCAGCGTTGCATTGAAAACAAAGAAAGGGAGGGAGAGAGGGAGGGAGGGAGGGAGGGAGGGAGGGAGGGAGGGAGGGAGGGAGGAAGGAAGGGAGGGAGGGAGGGAGGGAGGGAGGGAGACCTGACTTGACTAAGCCCAACCACGGGCCAGATGGTGCAGAGATTTACGCTGAGCACCAGATTTACGCTGAGCACCAGATTTACGCTGAGCACCAGATTTACGCTGAGCACCAGATTTACGCTGAGCACCAGATTTACGCTGAGCACCAGATTTACGCTGAGCACCAGATCAATGCAGAGGATGGACAAAACCTCTTTCTTTTTTTCTTTTTTTTATTCTGTCTGTTTTGCTGAACACACTCGCTCTTTCTATCCTCTCAGCTTCGTTCTCTGTCTCTTCTCTCTCTCAATATTTCTCTCTCTCCTCTCGCTCTCCTCTCTCTCTCCCTCAATATTTCCCTCTCTCTCCTTCAATATTTCTCTCTCCTCTCTCTCCCTCAGTATTTATCTCTCTTCTCTCTATCCCTCGGTATTTATCTCTCTCCCTCAATATTTCTCTTTCTCCTCTCTCTCTCTCCATTGGCCATAGCTGATGTCCTAACACAGAGAGATGATCCTTAGTCCTATTCAATCAAACCTAAATATGGAAGTTCCAGGGTTAAAGGGATAGTTCTCTTAAATTTCAAAAAGGCATTGAAGATACTACACAAAAACTTTGTGAGTGCTCTTCAGACATAAAAGGCTCTCCTAAATGGACTGAAATATAGTCATAAAATTCCTTAATTAGACAAAAAGGGGCAAATCTCCCCAAGTCCATGAGCAAAGGTTTATACGGTAAGAGTTTGTCAGGCTAAAACTAAGTATTGTGTGTTAATTATAATGAGATAAGAAATGGATTACTGTGATATATCTGTAGTGCTCAATGAAAGCAACATAACTTTTTTTAACCATGACCTGTTCACCGGACGTGCTTGTTGCACCCTCAACAATTACTATGATTATTATTATTTGACCATGCTGGTCATTTACGAACATTTTAACATCTTGACCATGTTCTGTTATAATATCCACCCGGCACAGCCAGAAGAGGACTGGCCACCCCTCATAGCCTGGTTCCTCTCTAGGTTTCTTCCTAGGTTTTTGGCCTTTCTCAGGAGTTTTTCCTAGGGAGTTTTTCCCAGCCACCGTGCTTCTTTCACATGCATTGCTTGCTGTTTGGGGTTTTAGGCTGGGTTTCTGTACAGCACTTTGAGATTTCAGCTGATGTACGAAGGGCTATATAAATAAATTTGATTTGATTTGATTTGATTTGATTTGAAGCTATATATCATTTCTTTATAAAGTCTCCTATGACACCAAAGACATGGTTGTTTTTTGGTCATGATAAGGTAAGACGTAGGTATGGGACCTAACAATATGCATGGTATGTATCACATGTACTGAGTGCCTGTGGAAACTATCTGTGCACTCTATGTGTAGTATTTACAATGTGTGTGTGTGTGTGTGTGTGTGTGCGTGTGTGCGTGTGTGCGTGTGTGCGTGTGTGCGTGTGTGCGTGTGTGCGTGTGTGTGTGTGTGTGTGTGTGTGTGTGTGTGTGCGTGTGTGCGTGTGTGCGTGTGTGCGTGTGTGCGTGTGCGTGTGTGCGTGTGTGTGTGTGTGTGTGTGTGTGTGTGTGTATGTGTGTGTGTGCTGTCATTAACTGGCCACCGGCACCCAACACCAGCCACATGCACTTTACCTGTCTGGCTCCCTCCCTATTCACACCAAAAGGTGGAGAGAAAGAGTAGGGAGAGAAAAACCCATCTAGCCGCTCTCGCCTCCTCCTTTTTCTCCTCACACTCACTGCTACTCTCCAGACCATTAGGGGTGTGCTATATTGACAGTTTATAGTCTATCTGATATAAATAGATCCACCGGTGCACTCTCCAGAGTTTTCTTTCCTCCTGCCACACGGATTGGTTGTCAAGAGAGCATAGATCTCGAGTTACTAGATTGTGCAAGGATTTTGTTTTTCATGTAAAACTTCTGTAGGTACAACATGATAATTATGTAGTTGGTAATTGGTCCCTGCCTACTGTATAAAAATACCTACCGTTTTGTTTTTAAATTACAGGGATGAAGAACATTATAAGGAAATGAATTATGTTTCAATGCCTGCCGATACCCTTGGTATCCTACAGCGTTTGCCTGAGGAGTAGAATCTAGTAGTTATACATCTATGTTCAAACGCAGGCAGCTCAGTGAACAGTGCAAAAGGGGCAAGCTAGCAGCATCTAGCGAGAGAAGAGGACAAAAGCACACACTCAATATTTTGTCCCTCAAGCTCTTAAACACACACACACACACACACACACTCCCTCCCACCTCCTTCTCTTCATTACACACACTCTCATTCTGTGTTCATGTTATTTACTATGCAATGCTACGGAGATAATTGTAAACTTCCTTGCTTTGCTTCTCAGTTCTCTCAATTTGTTTCGACTAAAGGAATCATCTATTCACTCGTAATAAATTACATAAAGTTTAACGTGAATATACTGTAGATTGCTACTCCATTCCCTCCCTAATCTCTATTCCAGTTATGATTGAAAAGACTGATGTGTGGAATAGTAAGTTGAAAGCTTTTAATGCTTTCTATGAGCCACCAGTACGAAAAAGTATAAAATGCTGTGGATAAGAGTGTCTGCTAAATGACTGAAATGGCAATGTAAATGTAAATCCGTAGGCTGAATTCAAGCAAAAGCGGCATATGTATTTCAAACATTTGTGTTGTAATCAGATTTGAACTCCCTTCTGAATGTCATGATGAATTTATTTTCATATCATTGTCACCAGTCAATATTATTACACGCAAAAGTTATTCCAACTTCAGTGGAACAGTGGATGCTAGCAATCTATTTTTTATAAAAAAAATGTTACCCCAATTTCGTGGTATCCAATTGGTAGTTACAGTCTTGTCTCATCACTGCAACTCCTGTACTCGGGAGAAGCGAAGGTCAAGAGCCGTGCATCCTCCAAAACACAACCCAGCCAAGCCGCATCTTGACACAAAGCCCACTTAACCCGGAAGCCAGCCGCACCAATGTGTCAGAGGAAACATCGTACACCTGGTGACCGTGTCAGCGTGCTTTTCACCCAGCACGCCACAGGAGTCGCTAGTGCATGATGGGATAGGAGCATCCCTGCCGGCAAAACCCTCCCCTAACCCAGACGATGCTGAGCCAATTGTGCGCCGCCCCATTGGTCTCCCGGTCGTGGCCGGCTGCGACAGAGCCTGGACTCGAACCAGGTTCTCTAGTGGTACAGCTAGCTCTGCGATGCAGTGTCTTAGAGCACTGCGCCACTCAGGAGGCCCACTAGCTGTCTATTTGAATGGCTGTTAGCATGCTACGTAGCATGCAGTAGGCTGATAGCAATATCAGCCAAATATGCTGCGTGTCTGACATTTCAAACAGCATTGCCAGCTAATTTATAAATGTTTATTTAACCTTTACTTAACTAGGCAAGTCAGTTAGGAACAAATTAATATTTACAATGATGACCTAATAAGAACACAGTAATAGTATAATTTCAAAGAATTACAAAAAATGTATTAAGCCCTACTAAAATGTCCATTAATTATAAGCCACATAATAATTCACGTTCTCTTACTGCAGGATTATTTTTCTGCTAGAGCAAACTGTCTCAAATGAAGATCCTACATCTGTACATCCACAGGTAGTAGAGTGCTGCATCCAAATTGTACTAGTGTCCAAAGTACCGAGGACCTAGCATATACAGAAATACAGTAGTGGAGTGCTGTATCCAAATTGTTCTAGTGTCCAAAGTATCGAAGACCTAGCATATACAGAGCGTTATTTAGCCCACATTTAAGAATGTAAAGAAAGCTGGCTCAACAATAGACACAGAAAAGCGTTTCTCTGTGTGTGAGAGAAAGAATAAGAGAAAGAGTAAGATAAAGAGAGAGAACGACTGCTTGAGGAGTGAAATAATGAGGTGATGTCTTTGTGACAACAACATCAGAAGAAAGCAGCACAGAGGCCTAAACAAGTGTCAACACACCAGATACGCTGCACCATTTCAAGACAATAATACTGTAAATAGACAGAAAAGGTATAATAACAGCTGTAATTGGGATAGCACAGGTGGTAGCGATAAAATCGCTGGCTTCTTCTAAAGTCACTGTCCTGTTAGTGTGTTGTGAGTGGACGTTAGTGGGGTACGTAGCTGATAGTCGTATGTTTATGTGTCAAGAGTCCCCTGTGTGCTATGAATGGATGATATTTAGAGTTTAGAGTTAAACCAGTAACTGGTTCAAGAAATGGGTTTGGGGGTCCTGAACCTTGCCAAGTACCCGATAACATACGCACTACACACACGTACACATGGATTTTGTGTTGTGGGTATGTGTTAGTAGAGTAGGGGACCGAGGGCACACACTTAATATGTTGTGAAATCTGTTGAGAATGTTTTGTAATGTTTTCAAAAATGTATAACTGTCACGACTTCCGTCCAAGTCGGTCCCTCTCCTTGTTCGGGCAGCGTTCGGCGGTTGACGTCACCGGCCTTCTAGCCATCGCCGATCCACCTTTAATTTTCCATTTGTTTTGTCCTTGTCTTACACACCTGGTTTCATTCCCCAATTCCTTGTTCATTATTTAACCCTCTGTTCACCCATGTTTGTTTGTGAGTGATTGTTTGTTTGTAATACGGTCCGTTATTGTGGGCTCGCATATTTGTGTTGCATTTGTGAATATTTGAGTAAATTAGGTTTATTACTCGCATCTGCTGTCCTGCGCCTGACTCCTCTACACCAGCTACACACAGGCTATATTACAATAACTGCCTTAATTTTGCTGGACCCCAGGAAGAGTAGTTGCTACATTGGCAGCAGCTAATGGGGATCCATAATAAATACAAAGACAAACTAGAACACTCTTTGTTGTTTTCTTCTTTTTCTTCTTGAGTGGATGGCCCAAATAAAACTACACAGAAAACTAAGGCACACTTAAAAGATACAATTATGATGACTACTACAATCCATGGATTGATGTGGTTGATGACTGTTATTTTCACCCTCCACACCAAGCCACTTTCAAGGTAACTACTGTATAAGATATGGAAGGTGTATGGTACGTGCACCCCAATTCTACCACCCCCAGCAACCTGAACCCGCCACGTCAGTTCCTCTGTTGAGGAAGGCAACAGATATCTGTTTCCCGGGAGATGCTTGGGCTTGATCATTACTCTCCGTCATTTTTTTTTACACGGGCCAATCACCAAGGAGACCAATCCAGACATTGCAGCTACAAAGTGCCCCCACAACACACACACAAAGACACACACACACACACACACACACACACAACCCTCCACCCATAGCCCTTGAGAGTGGATGGTTCAACTGAATCAATCAATGTACTTCTTTCTTTGTCTTTCTTGTTGGCGCTCTTTGGTCACGTGGTGACAGGTTCGCTCTTTGGTCACGTGGTGACAGGTTCGCTCTTTGGTCACGTGGGGACAGGTTCACTCTTTGGTCACGTGGTGACAGGTTCGCTCTTTGGTCACGTGGTGACAGGTTCACTCTTTGATCACGTGGTGACAGGTTCACTCTTTGGTCACGTGGTGACAGGTTCGCTCTTTGGTCACGTGGTGACAGGTTCACTCTTTGGTCACGTGGTGACAGGTTCGCTCTTTGGTCACGTGGTGACAGGTTCGCTCTTTGGTCACGTGGTGACAGGTTCACTCTTTGGTCACGTGGTGACAGGTTCGCTCTTTGGTCACGTGGTGACAGGTTCACTCTTTGGTCACGTGGTGACAGGTTCGCTCTTTAGTCACGTGGTGACAGGTTCGCTCTTTGGTCACGTGGTGACAGGTTCGCTCTTTGGTCACGTGGTGACAGGTTCGCTCTTTGGTCACGTGGTGACAGGTTCGCTCTTTGGTCACGTGGTGACAGGTTCGCTCTTTGGTCACGTGGTGACAGGTTCGCTCTTTGGTCACGTGGTGACAGGTTCGCTCTTTGGTCACGTGGTGACAGGTTCGCTCTTTGGTCACGTGGTGACAGGTTCGCTCTTTGGTCACGTGGGGACAGGTTCACTCTTTGGTCACGTGGTGACAGGTTCGCTCTTTGGTCACGTGGTGACAGGTTCACTCTTTGATCACGTGGTGACAGGTTCATTCTTTGGTCACGTGGTGACAGGTTCGCTCTTTGGTCACGTGGTGACAGGTTCACTCTTTGGTCATGTGGTGACAGGTTCGCTCTTTGGTCACGTGGGGACAGGTTCACTCTTTGGTCACGTGGTGACAGGTTCGCTCTTTGGTCACGTGGTGACAGGTTCACTCTTTGATCACGTGGTGACAGGTTCATTCTTTGGTCACGTGGTGACAGGTTCGCTCTTTGGTCACGTGGTGACAGGTTCACTCTTTGGTCACGTGGTGACAGGTTCGCTCTTTGGTCACGTGGTGACAGGTTCGCTCTTTGGTCACGTGGTGACAGGTTCACTCTTTGGTCACGTGGTGACAGGTTCGCTCTTTGGTCACGTGGTGACAGGTTCACTCTTTGGTCACGTGGTGACAGGTTCGCTCTTTAGTCACGTGGTGACAGGTTCGCTCTTTGGTCACGTGGTGACAGGTTCGCTCTTTGGTCACGTGGTGACAGGTTCGCTCTTTGGTCACGTGGTGACAGGTTCGCTCTTTGGTCACGTGGTGACAGGTTCGCTCTTTGGTCACGTGGTGACAGGTTCGCTCTTTGGTCACGTGGTGACAGGTTCGCTCTTTGGTCAGGTGGTGACAGGTTCGCTCTTTGAGGTTCACTCTTTGGTCACGTGGTGACAGGTTCGCTCTTTGGTCACGTGGTGACAGGTTTCTGATCAGACTTGACTGGTAGTGCTCTGCATCAAGAAACCTATCCCCAAAGACATCTTAGTTGGCTGTGTGCTTCAGACTAGGTCTGTGTCCCAAAGGGCATCCTACTCCCCATTACATTTCAGTTCGCCGTGTGTATCTCTGCCCTGTACAGCCAGAAACCACTGGCCACCCCTCTGGGCCTGGTTTATCTCTGGGTTTCTTCCTTCTAGGGAGTTTTCACCGTGCTTCTGATTCTGCATTGCTCTTTGGGTTTCAGGCTGGGTATCTGTAAAGCACTCTGACAATTGTTGCTGTTAAAAGGGCTTTATAAAATACATTTCATTGACTGGTTTTACATTCCTAATGCCAAAAGTAGAGCACTAAATGGGTAATTTGCTCCAATGTTATCTTTCAGATAGCCTAAGCAAAATGCCACACAAAGTAAATAATATGACCATTTCAGTAAGACACTTCTCCAAGACAATTTGAAAGGCAGAGCTATGAGAAGCCTTGGGTTGCTTTCGACTACATTTAATTGTTCACAATACAACATGTCATACAGAATATGTAGACTTGTCAGTAAAGGATGTCCTCGTCCACATGGCACAACGATGTTTACAGTATGTGTTAAGCGTTTGCATGGCCAATTGCTTTGACACTCATGATCTATAGGAACTTGCATGACAAAAAGATAACGTTGACATTTGACACCATAGCATGCCAACTGCCATAGAACGTCAGCAACGTGACAGGCATGGAGAACTCGTTCCTCACAGCGTTACTGCCAAAACGAACGCTCTTGATCTTCTTGCATGGATAAAAATGATTGTATATATATATTATATTACTCATCACTGAGTTGGTTCTCATAAAAAGAGAGAGTGTGTCAGGTGGTTTAGTCGTGTCCTCCTATCCTCCATATGTCACCCTCTCTTTCTTTTTCTCTTTCTCTTTCTGTTTCTCTTTCTTTGAGTCGTTCCTTCCTTCCTCAATTCCTCCTTTTATTAGCAGGAATGTTGTGCTACAGTACACATCTGCTACCCTCCTCCACAAATGAGCTTGTCGTTTACAGAGCGAAGTCTCTCTCTCTCTCTTTCTCTCTCTCTTTCTCACTCACTCACACCCCCTCTCTCTCTCTCCCTCTCTCTCTCTCTCTCCCTCTCTCTCTCTCTCTTTCTCCCTCTCTCATCCCTCTCTCTCTCTCTCTCTCTTTCTCTCTCTCTCTCTCTCTCTCTCTCTCTCCCCCTCTCTCTCGCTCGATCTCTCCCTCTCTCTCACTCTCTCTCTCTCTCACTCTCTCTTTCTCTCTCTCTCTCAATTCAATTTTCAATTCAATTTAAGGGCTTTATTGGCATGGGAAACATTTGTTAACATTGCCAAAGCAGGTGAACTAGATAATAAACAAAAGTGAAATAAACAATACAAACTAACAGTAAACATTACACTCACAACATTTCCAAAAGAATAAAGACATTACAAATTTCATATTATTTGTAAATAGTTAAAGTACAAAAAGGGAATGTAAATAAACATAAATATGGGTTGTATTTACAATGGTGTTTGTTCTTCACTGGTTGCCCTTTTCTTGTGGCAGCAGGTCACAAATCTTGCTGCTGTGATTGCACACTGTGGTATTTCACCCAATAGATATGGGAGTTTATCAAAATGTGTGTCTCTAATATGGTCATATATTTGGCAGGAGGTTAGGAAGTGCAGCTCAGTTTCCACCTAATTTTGTGGGCAGTGTGCACATAGCATGTCTTCTCTTGAGAGCCAGGTCTGCCTTTGGATGCCTTTCTCAATAGCAAGGCTATGCTCACTGAGTCTGTAAATAGTCAAAGCTTTCCTTAAATGTGGGTCAGTCACAGTGGTCAGGTATTCTGCCACTGTGTACTCTCTGTTTGGGCAAAATAGCATTCTACTTTGCTCATTTTTTTAAATAATTCTGTCCAATATGTCAAGTAATAACCTTTTAGTTTTCTCATGATTTGGTTGGGTCTAATTGTGTTTCTGTCTTGTGGGGTGTGTTTGTGTTTGTGAACAGAGCCCCAGGAACAGCTTGCTTAAGGGACTCTTCTCCAGGTTCATCTCTCTGTAGGTGATGGATTTGTTATGGAAGGTTTGGGAATCGTTTCCATTTAGGTGGTTGTAGAATTCAATGTCTCTTTTCTGGATTTTGTTAATTAGCGGGTATCGGCCTAATTCTGCTTTGCATGCATTATTTAGTGTTTTACGTTGTACACAGAGGATATTTTTGCTAAATTCTGCATGCCGAGTCTCAATTTGGTGTTTTTCCCATTTTGTGAATTCTTGGTTGGTGAGCGGACCCCAGACCTCACAACTATAAAGGGCAATGGGTTCTATAACTGATTCAAGTATTTTGAGTCAGATCCTAATTGGTATTGATGGCATAGAAGGCCCTTCTTTTGATGGCATAGAAGGCCCTTCTTGCCTTGTCTCTCAGCTCGTTCACAGCTTTGTGGAAGTTACCTGTGGCGCTAATGTTTAGGCTGAGGTATATATCGTTTTTTTGTGTGCTCTAGGGCAACAGCCTTTGGCAATTCGTTGATATATATTTTGAAGATGGTTGGGCTTAAGCTCCATCCCTGTCTCACCCCACAGCCCTTGTGAAAGAAATGTGTGTTTTTTGGCAATTTTAACCGCACACTTGTTGTTTGTGTACATGGATTTTATAACGTTGTATGTTTATCCCCAACATCAATGTGTCTAGCAGACCCTCATGCCAAATGAGTCTAAAGCTTTTCTGAAATCAACAAAGCATGAGAAGACTTTGCCTTTGTTTTGGTTTGTTTGTTTGTCAATTAGGGTGTGCAGGGTGAATGCGTGGTCTGTCGTATGGTAATTTGGTAAAAAGCCAATTTGTCATTTGCTCAGTACATTGTATAAACTGAGGAAATGTACGAGTCTGCTGTTAATGATAATGCAGAGGATTTTCCCAAGGTTGCTGTTGACACATATCCCACGGTTGTTATTGGGGTCAAATTTGTCTCCACTTTTGTGGATTGGGGTGATCAGTCCTTGGTTCCAGAGCCAAGGATGATGTTAACGAGTTTAAGTACAGCCACTTGGAATTTGTCTGTATATTTGATCATTTTATTGAGGATACCATCAACACCACAAGCGTTTTTGGGTTGGAGGGTTTGTATTTTGTCCTGTAGTTCATTCATTTTATTTGGAGAATCCAGTGGGTTCTGGTAGTCTTTAATAGGTGAGTCTAAGATTTGTAATTGATCATGTATATGTTTTTGTTGTTTGTTCTTTGTTATAGGGCCAAAAAGATTGGAGAAGTGGTTTACCCATACATCTCCATTTCGGATAGATAACTCTTCGTGTTATTGTTTGTTTAATTTTCCCAGAAGTGGTTAGCGTCTATGGATTCTTCAGTTACATTGAGCTGATTTCTGACGTGCTGTTCCTTCTTTTTCCGTAGTGTATTTCCGTATGTTTTTTTCGTGATTCACTATAGTGAAGGCACAGGCTCAGGATTTCTGGCTCTCTATGTTTTTGATTGGAGAGATTTCTCAATTTCTTTCGTAGGTTTTTGCGTTCTTCATCAAATCATTTGTCATTGTTGTTCATTTTCTTCGGTTTTCTGTTTGAAATTTGTAGATTTGATAGGGAAGCTGATAGGTCAAATATACTGTTTAGGTTTTCTACTGCCAAGTTTACACCTTCACTATTACAGTGGAAGTTTTGTCCAGGATGTTGTCTAAAAGGGACTGAATTTGTTGTTGCCTCTCTCTTTCTCTCTCTCTCTTGCTCGCTCCCTCTCTCTCCCCCGTCTCTCTCTTTCACTCTCTCTCACTCACTCTCTCTCTCCCACTCTCACTCTCTCTCTCCCACTCTCTCTCCCTCTCTCCCTCTCTCCCTCTCTCCCACTCTCCGTCTCTCTAAGCAGGCGGTGAGTTGAATTAAAGTGGTGACTTTGGACCTTTTATATTTCATACTTTGGTGTGTGTGTGTGTGTGTGTGTGTGTGTGTGTGTGTGTGTGTGTGTGTGTGTGTGTGTGTGTGTGTGTGTGTGTGTGTGTGTGTGTGTGTGTGTGTGTGTGTTTGTGTTTTTTTGTGTGTGTGTATGAACTGTATGTGTATGTAAAAGTATATACACTGAGTGTATGAAACATTTAGAACATCTTCCTAGTATTAAATTGCACCCCCTTTTGCTCTCAGAACAGCCTCAATTCGTTGGGACATGGACTCTACAAGGTGTCGAAGCATTCCACAGGGATGCTGGCCCATGTTGACTCCAATGCTTCCTACAGTTGTGTCAAGTTGGCTGGATGTCCTTTGGGTGGTGGACCATTCTTGATACACACAGGGAAACTGTTGAGTGTGAAAAACTCAGCTACGTTTTAGTTCTTGACACACTCAAACCGGTGTGCCTTGCACCAACTACCATACCCAGTTCAAACACTTCAATATTTTGTCTTGCCCATTCACCCTCTGAATGGTACACATACACAATCCATGTCTCAATTATCTCAAGGCTTGAAAATCCTCCCCTTCATCAACACGGATTGAAGTGGATTTAACATGTGACATCAATAAGGGACCATATATTTCACCTGGATGTGTATGTGTGTGTTTATGTGTGTGGGGACTGTTTGATAATGTGTGTAAATTGTATGCGATCATTGCATATGTATAATTGGGCTTTCACAATGTTCTATACATAAAAGCAGTATCCTTACAAATCCCACTGTTATGACCCTCAGACATATACAGATAACTGACAAAATAAAGAAAACACCAACATGAAGTGTCTTAATAGGGCGTTGGACAACAACGAGCCGCCAGAACAGCTTCAATGCACCTTGGCATACATTCTACAAGTGTCTGGAACTTTATTGGAGGGATGTGACACCATTCTTCAAAGAGAAATTCCATCAGAAATTCCATCTAGTAGTTATACATCTATGTTCAAACGCAGGCAGCTCAGTGAACAGTGCAAAAGGGGCAAGCTAGCAGCATCTAGAGAAGAGGACAAAAGCACACATTCAATATTTTGTCCCTCAAGCTCTTAAACACACACACACACACACACACACACACACACACACACACACACACACACACACACACACACACACAAACACTAATATACTTTCAATTTACTTTGCATCCCTCATTTACTCAAGTGTTTCCTTTATTTTGGCAGTTGCCTGTACAGTGCCTTGCGAAAGTATTCGGCCCCCTTGAACTTTTCGACCTTTTGCCACATTTCAGGCTTCAAACATAAAGATATAAAACTGTAATTTTTTGTGAAGAATCAACAACAAGTGGGACACAATCATGAAGTGGAACGAAATTTATTGGATATTTCAAACTTTTTTAACAAATAAAAAACAGAAAAATTGGGCGTGCAAAATTATTCAGCCCCTTTACTTTCAGTGCAGCAAACTCTCTCCAGAAGTTCAGTGAGGATCTCTGAATGATCCAATGTTGACCTAAATGACTAATGATGATAAATAGAATCCACCTGTGTGTAATCAAGTCTCCGTATAAATGCACCTGCTCTGTGATAGCCTCAGAGGTCCGTTTAAAGCGCAGAGAGCATCATGAAGAACAAGGAACACACCAGGCAGGTCCGAGATACTGTTGTGGAGAAGTTTAAAGCCGGATTTGGATACAAAAAGATTTCCCAAGCTTTAAACATCCCAAGGAGCACTGTGCAAGCGATAATATTGAAATGGAAGGAGTATTAGACCACTGCAAATCTACGAAGACCCGGCCGTCCCTCTAAACTTTCAGCTCATACAAGGAGAAGACTGATCAGAGATGCAGCCAAGAGGCCCATGATCACTCTGGATGAACTGCAGAGATCTACAGCTGAGGTGGGAGATTCTGTCCATAGGACAACAATCAGTTGTATACTGCACAAATCTGGCCTTTATGGAAGAGTGGCAAGAAGAAAGCAATTTCTTAAAGATATCCATAAAAAGTGTCGTTTAAAGTTTGCCACTAGCCACCTGGGAGACACACCAAACGTGGAAGAAGGTGCTCTGGTCAGATGAAACCAAAATCAAACTTTTTGGCAACAATGCAAAACGTTATGTTTGGCGTAAAAGCAACACAGCTCATCACCCTGAACACACCATCCCCACTGTCAAACATGGTGGTGGCAGCATCATGGTTTGGGCCTGCTTTTCTTCAGCAGGGGCAGGGAAGATGGTTAAAATTGATGGGAAGATGGATGGAGCCAAATACAGGACCATTCTGGAAGAAAACCTGATGGAGTCTGCAAAAGACCTGAGACTGGGACGGAGATTTGTCTTCCAACAAGACAATGATCCAAAACATAAAGCAAAATCTACAATGGAATGGTTCACAAATAAACATATCCAGGTGTTAGAATGGCCAAGTCAAAGTCCAGACCTGAATCCAATCGAGAATCTGTGGAAAGAACTGAAAACTGCTGTTCACAAACGCTCTCCATCCAACCTCACTGAGCTCGAGCTGTTTTGCAAGGAGGAATGGGCAAAAATTTCAGTCTCTCGATGTGCAAAACTGATAGAGACATACCCCAAGCGACTTACAGCTGCAATCGCAGCAAAAGGTGGCGCTACAAAGTATTAACTTAAGGGGGCTGAATAATTTTGCACGCCCAATTTTTCTGTTTTTTATTTGTTAAAAAAGTTTGAAATATCCAATAAATTTCGTTCCACTTC
Organism: Salmo trutta; assembly: GCF_901001165.1. Taxonomy (NCBI): domain Eukaryota; kingdom Metazoa; phylum Chordata; class Actinopteri; order Salmoniformes; family Salmonidae; genus Salmo; species Salmo trutta. The sequence goes on from NC_042979.1 coordinate 38,853,475, forward strand.
ATGATTGTGTCCCACTTGTTGTTGATTCTTCACAAAAAATTACAGTTTTATATCTTTATGTTTGAAGCCTGAAATGTGGCAAACGGTCGAAAAGTTCAAGGGGGCCGAATACTTTCGCAAGGCACTGTATCTGTGATCTCAAGGTCAAAGGTTAAAGTGGCTTGACCTGCATTAGATGGTCACTAGAAAAGTGGGGCAGTACATGGAACCTATTGTCAATAACACTATCGCCAGTATTCAAGCAATTTGAGAATTGTACTTTAAGAGGTGTGTTTTATTTGCACAGCAGTGTGTCCCATGTGGAGTGAGTTGACACTTTAATTAGGAACTGTCAGTCCCAATGGCGTGACCCATTCACCTCTGATGGCTGGCCTGACTGAGAAGTAATCCAGTTCGCAAAACCAAAAGGAACATTTCAAGTGCTAAATCGGTCCATCCGGGACAAAGCTGCAGTGCAAATCAAACACACTTTCGATAGTGCTATCTGGAAAACCACTATCTGAAATGTATTGAATACCGTCCATAATGATGTGTAGACTACAGCTAAATGCATTAAGGCTTAAACAGTGTGCTACACACCATAAAGAACGTGATGAACGGTTTTGCTCCATTCACTTTAGTTGGAGGAACATTCGTTCAAACCCTCACTGATAGTTCTGAAACAAACTGAGGTCACATATGAATAATCACTTTTTAGAGGAAAAAAAGAAATATACATCCCACAGTTTCATGGCTAAACTTCTAACATAGAAATAGTTTAATCTGAAAAGATGTAAAGGAAGCACATTTGGGGTAGGTTACTAAATGCAGCAACCGGCTGACTTTTTGTCAGTGCTTTTTCGACACAGCACACTGCTCGACGAACATCAATGGTTCATTAATCACCACGTACATACACAGAACTGAAAGCCCCTTTCCAACCACAGCCAATCAACGACGCGTTGCCAAGGAAACAACCTCCACTCTTGAGAGGTTTTTTTCATGGATTTTCTTTTGGGGGGGGGGTTGATGTTCCCTTCGTTCCCGGAATCCTTTGGCAGTCGTCTGACAGGGAAAGAGAAAGAGAGAGAGAGAGACAGAGAGAGAGAGAGACAGAGAGAGAGAGAGCATAGCCGAGGAGAAGAAGTGCAGAATGAGAAACATTGGAACTCGAGAAACACAAATGATTTTGAGAAAGAGCGGATACACCATTTATTGGCATGATGTTCTGTGGTGATTTTGGGGTAGATGTTCAGTGTTCATACTGTTTTAACTTAGCATAATATATACAGTGCCTTCGGAAAGTATTCAGACCGCTTGACTTTTTCCACATTTTGTTCAAGGGGAAGGGGGATACCTAGTCAGTGGTACAACTGAAAGCATTCAACTGAAATGTGTCTGCCGCATTTAACCCAACCCCTCTGAATCAGAGAGGTGTGGAGGGTTGCCATAATCGGCAGCCCACGTCTTTAGCGCCCAGGAAACATTGGGCTAACCGCCTTGCCTATTTTTACCTTGTCAGCTCAGGGATTCGATCCAGCAACGTTTAGGTTACTGACCAAACGCTCTAACCACAAGGCTACCTGCCGCATTACAGCCTTATTCTAAAATGCATTAAATTTAAAAAATCCTCAGCAATCTGCACACGATGCCCCATAATGACAAAGTGAAATCAGGTTTTACAAAAATTTGGCAAATGTCTTAAAAATAATACAGACAGAAATACCTCATTTACATAAGTACTCAGAACCTTTGCTATGAGACTCGAAATTTAGTTCTAGTGCATCCTGTTTCCATTGATCGTCATTGAGATGTTTCTATAACTTGATTGGAGTCCACCTGTGGTATGTTCAATTGACTGGACATGATTTGGAAAGGCACACACCTGTCTATATAAGGTTGTACAGTTGACAGTGCATGTCAGAGCAAAAACCAAGTCATGAGGTCAAAGGAATTGTCCATGGAGCTCCGAGACAGGATTGTGTCGAGACACAGATCTGGGGAAGCGTACCAAAACATTTCTGCAGCATTGAAGATCCCTAAGAACACAATGGCCTCCACCATTCTTAAATAGAAGTTTGGAACCACGAGACTCTTCTAAGAGCTGGCCGCCCGGCCAAACTGAACAATCGGGGGAGAAGGGCCTTGGTCAGGGAGGTGAACAAGAACCCGATGGTCACTCTGACAGAGCTCTGGAGTTCCTCTGTGGAGATAGGAGAAACTTCCAGAAGGACAACCATCTCTGCAGCACTCCACCAATCAGGCCTTTATGGTAGAGGGCCAGACGGAAGCCACTCCTCAGTAAAAGGCACATGACAGCCCGCTTGGAGTTTGCCAAAAGGCACCTAAAGACTCTCAGACCATGAAAAACAAGATTCTCTGGTCTGATGAAACCAAGATTGAACTCTTTGGCCTGAATGCCAAGCGTCACATCTGGAGGAAACCTGGCACCATCCCTACGGTGAAGCATGGTGGTGGCAGCATCATGTTGTGGGGATGTTTTTCAGCAGTAGGGACTGTGAGACTAGTCAGCATCGAGGCAAAGATGAACGGAGCAAAGTACAGAGAGATCCATGATGTAAATCTGTTCCAGAGCACTCAGGACCTCAGACTGGGGCGACGGTTCACCTTCCAACAAGGACAACGACCATAAGCACACAGCCAAGACAACGCAAGTCTTTGAATGTCCTTGAGTGGTCCAGCCTGATGCCGGACTTGAACCCTATCAAAAATCTCTGGAGAGACCTGAAAATAGCTGTGCAGCAACGCTCCCAATACAACCTGACAGAGCTTGATTGGATCGACAGAGAAGAATGGGAGAAACTCCCCAAATACAGGTGTGCCAAGCTTGTAGCATCATTCCCAAGAAGACTAGAGGCTGTAATCGCTGCCAAAGGTGCTTCAAGAATGTACTGAATAAAGGGTCTAAATACTTGTGTAAATGTGATATTTCATTTTTTTATATATATATATATATATATATATATATATATAAATCAGCAAATATTTCTTTAACTTGTTTTTGCTTTGTCATTATGGGGTATTGTGGGTAGCTTGAGGTAAAAAATAAATTGTAATACATTTTAGAATAAGGCTGTAACACAGTAGAATGTGTTGAACAAGTCAGTTGAGCTCTTGTTGCATACAGCATACAGTCAGCCAATAGAGGTATCCACACAGAGAGACACCAGACTTTATGTTAGGATGAGGGTCATTAGTGTGTCATTGACATACACAATTAAGTGACCTTGGATATCCTCAAATAAATATTTGAAATATCTATATCAAGCATTTCCATCAATTGAGCAGTTTTTTTTTCTGTGAAGAAATCCTTAAACCTGTAGCATAGATGCAGTATACAGGCAACACTGTGAGATTCACGATCTAGCTGGTCACGCATCACTGTTAGTGTCACAGTACACTTGGATAGCAGGAGGGGTGAAGTCAGGCGCAGGAGACTGAAGTCCGTTAAACGTATGTTTAATAATCAAAATAGAAAAATGCCACAACAAGGCAGGGTGCACAACAGTAAGGCAGGAGGACAGCTCCAAAGATCCAAAAGGACGGGGCGCAGCCCGGCAACCCTAATGCCTAAAATTACGCAGCGTAACTGGGAAACATACAAATATTCCCGACTATCACAAAAGGCATGACAATCAACAATCCCGCACAAATCCCCAAAAGAAACAGACAAACTAAATAACCCACTAATTGACTAACACAAAACAGGTGCAGACCTAAACAGACAAAACCAAACGACACAGAAACATAGATCGGTGGCAGCTAGTAGGCCGGCGACAACGACCGCCGAGCACCGCCCGACCGGGGAGAGGCGCCACCTTCTGTGGACGTTGTGACAGTTAGTCTCGGCAAACCTTGGATTCAAGGTAGTTTCAAGTGAATTTTGATTCAAACTGTCACAAAAAAAGCATAGACTCTTTGAATTAAAATCAAAAAGCTGCAACGCATCACTGCGGTGGCCAATGGTATAAAAGGGCTGTTGAATAGCCCTTTTATACCAGTGCGGTTGAATCGGTTATCCACCCAAACAAGTAAGAAAGCGTTCATCTGGGGAGCTGAATAAACTCAAGGCTGTCTTCATCTATTCACTAAGAACACCTTTTCATTTTTGGCACAATCTGAAAAGCTTCTGTAAACCTGTGGAAATGTGACGGCACTTTGTTATAAAGGGACACACAGGCATTCATAACAACTGATATGAATGGTTCACGACACATTTGGGTGTTGAACTTAAACCTTTTCAATGTTAATATCACTTCTGATTTTGGATGTCAAAATGTCTCATTTGAAATAGATTGTCTAAGTACTACCCAAACTACCCAATATTGCGCAGTTTCTATTTAACTATGAACATACTCGTACACATTGAATTACCAAGAATGAATATATACACTGAGTGTTCAAAACATTATGAACTCCTTCCTAGTAATGAGTTGCGTGCCCCCCCCCCCCCCCCCCCCCCCCCCTTTGCCCATAGAACAGCGTGAATTCATCAGGGCATGGACTCTACAAGGTGTCGAAGTGTTCCACAGGGATGCTGGCCCATGTTGACTCCAATGCTTCCCACAGTTGTGTCAAGTTGGCTGGATGTCCTTTGGGTGGTGGACCATAATTGATACACAGGGAAACTGTTGAGCGTGAAAAACCCAGCAGTGTTACAGTTCTTGACACACTCAAACCAGTGCGCCTGGCACCTACTACCATACCCCAAAGGTATGCCCTTCAATCTTTTGTCTTGCCCATTCACCCTCTGAATGGCACACATACACAATCCATGTATCAATTATCTCAAGGCTTAAAAATCCTTCTTTAACCTGTCTTCTCCCCTTCATCTACACTGATTGAAGTGGATTTCACCTGGATTCACCTGGTCAGTCTATTATCAGTCTATGTCATGGAAGAGCAGGTGTACCTAATGTTTTGTACACTCAGTGTACACGTAAATCAGGCTTGTGGACAAGCAGATATGTTGGTGTGATGTTGGTGGATACCACCATACACTGCACATCTCACACTGGCACCATAAACTTGAGGAGCTGTGCACTCACAGGGGTAGAGGTGTGTGTGTGTACATGTTTTCCTACTGTGTGTGTGTGTGTGTGTGTGCGTGCGTGCGTGCGTGTGTGTGTGTGTGTGCGTGTGTCTCAGTCACCAGATCTTAACTTATGGGAGATTCTGGAACGACGTCTGAGACAGAGTTTTCCACCACCATCAACAAAACACAAAATGATGGAATTTCTCTTTGAAGAATGGTGTCACATCCCTCCAATAAAGTTCCAGACACTTGTAGAATGTATGCCAAGGTGCATTGAAGCTGTTCTGGCGGCTCGTTGTTGTCCAACGCCCTATTAAGACACTTCATGTTGGTGTTTTCTTTATTTTGTCAGTTATCTGTATATGTCTGAGGGTCATAACAGTGGGATTTGTAAGGATACTGCTTTTATGTATAGAACATTGTGAAAGCCCATTTATACATATGCAATGATCGCATACAATTTACACACATTATCAAACAGTCCCCACACACATAAACACACACATACACATCCAGGTGAAATATATGGTCCCTTATTGATGTCACATGTTAAATCCACTTCAATCCGTGTTGATGAAGGGGAGGATTTTCAAGCCTTGAGATAATTGAGACATGGATTGTGTATGTGTACCATTCAGAGGGTGAATGGGCAAGACAAAATATTGAAGTGTTTGAACTGGGTATGGTAGTTGGTGCAAGGCACACCGGTTTGAGTGTGTCAAGAACTAAAACGTAGCTGAGTTTTTCACACTCAACAGTTTCCCTGTGTGTATCAAGAATGGTCCACCACCCAAAGGACATCCAGCCAACTTGACACAACTGTAGGAAGCATTGGAGTCAACATGGGCCAGCATCCCTGTGGAACGCTTTTGACCCCTTGTAGAGTCCATGTCCCAACGAATTGAGGCTGTTCTGAGAGCAAAAGGGGGTGCAATTCAATACTAGGAAGATGTTCTAAATGTTTCATACACTCAGTGTATATACTTTTACATACACATACAGTTCATACACACACACAAAAACACAAACACACACACACACTGTGTGTGTGTGGGTGTGTGGGTGTGTGCGTGTGTGTGTGTGTGTGCCTGTGCATGGGTGCGTCTGGGTGTGTCTTGGATGTGTGGGGAATCCCCATTATCCCCAGAGAAAAACCTTTACACGACAAAGAAATTGAAGAATGTGTTAACACTTATTTCAGAGAGTGGAGAAGAGAGGGGGGTCTCACAAGCTACCCCACTCTGATAGTGAGGAAAACAGCTGCAGTCAAACCACAACAGGGCCCTTTTGATCTTTCCACACCTCTCTCCTTCACCCCATCATACTCAGATTATTTTTCTCTCGGTCTGTCTCTCTGTCCGTCTGTCTCTCTCTCTCCATCCTTTTTCAATTGACCCTTGAGAAGTGTCGGTCATCTGTCTAGACTATAGTAATACTTGTCATTGGAAGATATTAGGTCACTCTTGAAAAGAACATCTAACTTTTATTCTGAAATGTCCCTAGTAAGTTCTGACAATGTCATCTATTATAATTAGGTGAAAAAGAACATATGAAACCATCTGTGTGTAATGCATCATGAATGCGTTGTTGGAAAGTTTTGTATGTGCTGTTATGGCAGGATAATTATGCTCCTTCTCTATAAGGTTCTATGAATGCTTATAAGTGTAATCAGGAGAACTATGAGTGAACTCTCGGTCATAAGTGTCTACATAACAATGTCTTAACAGATGTCTCCAACAGTCATGTCAGCTGTGGTCACCTTTTGGCAGCTGACCTCACACTATCATGACACACACCATTATTTAGCTAAGAATACAGGTGGCTAGGTTTGAGCCAAGCCAATTGGCTGACCTGGACCATAGAAGTACATACTAGAACTCATCAGAAAATATTAACATATTAGAACATATTAGAATTAGTAATTCAGTAATATCTCTACGTCTCTCTTAACATGGTCTGTATCATAACCAAGTTGGTGTAACCGATGTGAAATGGCTAGTTAGTTAGCGGTGGTGCGCGCTAATAGCGTTTCAATCAGTGACGTCACTCGCACTGAGACTTGAAGTAGGGTTTCCCCTTGCCTTGCAAGGGCCGCGGCTTTTGTGGCGCGATGGGTAACGGTGCTTCGTGGGTGTCAGTTGTTGATGTGTGCAAGGGTCCCTGGTTCGAGCCCAGTTTGGGGCGAAGAGAGGGACGGAACCTTACCTTGGTACATTAGCAGTTGTAATAAGCTGACACTTCACTGTTTATGACATCTGTTAGAAGATTGTTATAACAAAGGTATGCAGCCCTTATGATGCAGGGTTTAAGTAAAGTGTCACCTCAACTTGGTAACGTAAAGGGTTACCTAAACTCAGTAATGTAAAGTGTAACCTAAACTTGGTAAAGTGAATAATGACCTACACTTAGTAACGTAAAGTTTTACCTACACTTAGTAACGTAAAGTGTTACCTAAACTTAGTAACTTAGTGTTAACTACACTTATTAACGTAAAGTGTTACCTACACTTAGTATCTTAGTGTTAACTACACTTAGAACTTAAAGTGTTACCTAAACTCAGTAATGTAAAGTGTTACCTAAACTTGGTAAAGAGAAGTATTACCTACACTTAGTAACTTAAAGTGTTACCTAAACTTAGTAACTTAAAGTGTTAACTACACTTATTAACGTAAAGTGTTACCTACACTTAGTATCTTAAAATGTTACCTACACTTAGTAACTTAAAGTGTTACCTACACTTAGTATCTTAAAATGTTACCTAAACTTAGTAACTTAAAGTGTTAACTACACTTAGTAACTTAAAGTGTTACCTACACTCAGTAACTTAAAGTGTTACCTACACTCAGTAACTTAAAGTGTTACCTACACTTAGTATCTTAAAATGTTACCTACACTTAGTAACTTAAAGTGTTACCTACACTCAGTAACTTAAAGTGTTACCTACACTTAGTATCTTAAAATGTTACCTACACTTAGTAACTTAAAGTGTTACCTACACTCAGTAACTTAGCGTTACCTACACTCAGTAACTTAAAATGTTACCTAAACTTAGTAACTTAAAGTGTTACCTACACTTAGTATGTTAAAATGTTACCTACACTTAGTAATGTAAAGTGTTACCTACACTCAGTAACTTAAAGTGTTACCTACACTTAGTAACTTAAAGTGTTACCTACACTTAGTATCTTAAAATGTTACCTACACTTAGTAACTTAAAGTGTTACCTACACTCAGTAACTTAGCGTTACCTACACTCAGTAACTTAAAATGTTACCTACACTTAGTAACTTAAAGTGTTACCTACACTTAGTATCTTAAAATGTTACCTACACTTAGTAACTTAAAGTGTTAACTACACTTATTAACGTAAAGTGTTACCTACACTTAGTATCTTAAAATGTTACCTACACTTAGTAACTTAAAGTGTTACCTACACTCAGTAACTTAAAGTGTTACCTACACTTAGTATCTTAAAATGTTACCTACACTTAGTAACTTAAAGTGTTACCTACACTCAGTAACTTAAAATGTTACCTACACTTAGTAACTTAAAGTGTTACCTACACTTAGTATGTTAAAATGTTACCTACACTTAGTAATGTAAAGTGTTACCTACACTCAGTAACTTAAAGTGTTACCTACACTTAGTAACTTAAAGTGTTACCTACACTTAGTATCTTAAAATGTTACCTACACTTAGTAACTTAAAGTGTTACCTACACTCAGTAACTTAGCGTTACCTACACTCAGTAACTTAAAATGTTACCTACACTTAGTAACTTAAAGTGTTACCTACACTTAGTATGTTAAAATGTTACCTACACTTAGTAATGTAAAGTGTTGGCAAAGCTAGTAATGTGAAGTGTTACCTACACTCAGTAATGTAAAGTGTTTTTTAAACTTAGTAAGGTAAAGTGTTACCTAAACTCCTTAGGTAACACTTTATTCACAGATCACTTTATTTTATCAAGTAATGCTGATGATTGAAAAAGACACAGTTCAGTCATAAAAATGAGAAATCTTGGAGAAACAACCACGGGTGTCATAGTGAATATTTGATTCTCTTAATAGGGTTAATTAAGTAATGTCATCCGACAAATTGTCATCACACTGCGGACAAATACTCATTACACGTTAAGTCATGGCTGTCACTTTGGGTGGTGATGTTGAGCCTTCAACACACTACAGAGAAATGAAGAAAGAAAGAGATGATGCATGAGGAAATGTGTGTTTGCTCTTATTGTGGACTGCCCAAAATAGGAGTGATGTCATAAGTTGATAGTAGTTCTACTTCACAGTATATGAACAGTTATAAAGCATGTGCAGTGACTTTAGAAAGTATTCATACCCCTTGAATTATTCAACATATATTAAATAGATGTTGCTTCTCACCCATCTATCTACACACTGTACCCATCACCCATCTATCTACACACTGTACCCATCACCCATCTATCTACACACTGTACCCCATAATGACAAAGTGAAATCCATCACCCATCTATCTACACACTGTACCCCATAATGACAAAGTGAAATCCATCACCCATCTATCTACACACTGTACCCCATAATGACAAAGTGAAATCCATCACCCATCTATCTACACACTGTACCCCATAATGACAAAGTGAAAACATTTTTTTGAATGTTTGCACATTTACTTAAAACGAAATACACAAATATCTAATTGACATAAGTATTCACACCCCTGAGTCAACACATTTTAAAATCACCTTTGGTAGTGATTACAGCTGTGAGTCTTTCTGGGTAAGTGTCTAAGAGCTTTGTACACCTGGATTGTACAATATTTGCCCATTACTATTTCCAAAATACTTAAAGCACTGTTAAATTGGTTGTTAATCATTGCTAAAAAAAAAACATTTCCAAGTCTTGTCATAGATTTCCAAGCAGATTTGAGTCAAACTGTAACATTCACTTTCTTTTTGGTAAGCAATTCCATTGTAGATTTGGCCTTGTGTTTTAGTTTATTGTCCTGCTGAAAGGGGAATTCATCTCCCAGTGTCTGGTGGAAAGCCGACTGAACCAGATTTTCCTCTAGGATTTTCCTCATTTATTTTGTATCCTGAAAAACTCCCCAGTCCTTAATGATTACAAGCATACCCATAACATGATGCAGCCACCACTATGTTTAAAAATATGGAGAGTGGTACTCAGTAATGTGTTGTATTGGATTTGCCGCAAACATATCACTTTGTGTTTAGGACAGAAAGTGTATTGTTTTGCCTTGTTGCAGAAAGGATGCATGTTTTGGAATATTTGTATTATGTGCAGGCTTCTTTCTTTTCACTCTGTCAATTAGGTTAGTATTGTGGAGTAACTATAATGTTGTTTAGTTTTCTCCTATCACAGCCATTAAATTCTGTAACTGTTTTAAAGTGAATTGCTTTGCCACATTTTGTGCAGTATTACTTTAGTGCCTTGTTGCATTACTTTAGTGCCTTGTTATTCTGTACAGGCTTCTTTCTGTGTCAATTAGGTTAGTATTGTGGAGTAAGTACTCAGTTTTCTCCTATCACAGCCATTAAACTCTGTTTTGAAGTCACCATAGGCCTCGGGGTGAAATCCCTGAGCTGTTTCCTTCCTCGCCAGCAACTGAATTAGGAAGGACGCCTGTATCTTTGTAGTGACTGGGTGTATTGATACACTATCCAAAGTGTAATTAATAACTTCAACATGCTCAAAGGGATATTCAATGTTTGCTTTTTTTATTTGTTTTTTTTTATCTACCAATAGGTGCCCTTCTTTGTGAGGCATTGGAAAACCTCTGTGGTCTTTGTGGTTGAATCTGTGTTTGAAATTCACTGCAAAATAAGTGGCATGAAGGTCAACGTCAATAGTGAGCCAACCCTGTATGGTAGATATTTTTAAATGGAGAAGGTTAAGTCCAATGAGATTTCTTATCTCTTTTTCAAGAAAGACCTAGCTTAAACCACAATGTACATTTACTTAAAAGTCAAGGAAAAATATGGAAATATAAAAACATCTAATTTGACATTATTTAGTTTATTTATTTATTAGATATTTTAGGGTTCATTAGGGTGCGTAACATATTAAGCAATTCCAGGTACACAATACTGTGATACTGACACAAAAAAGCAGAATAAAATGCTAAATATAAGTATTTACATAAAAGATGCACAGTCATGCCCAATTTGTGATACAACACTTTTCCACAAGGCATAAAAACACAAACAAACCACCAAACATTTCTCCTTTCAAGGAAAGTTTTAGCAGCGGGGGGGGGGGTGTATGCCTGTCTGTAGCCCAATTGCCAGACTCAGAAAAGCGAAATAGGAAAGGTCGACTGAAAGATACGTAGCATCAGCACACAAGTGATTTTCGGCTCCAGTCGGCTGTGGCTATCGCAGCCAACCGAATTGTGGCCCCCTCGATCCGCCGGAGCGTCTGTTCCCGGTGCCGTGGCTCCCTGTGGCAAGGCAGCGCCGGGGTTTCTCAAAAAAGGTTCGGCCGTTAGCTAGAGCTCCACACAAAAACAAACACCCTTCACACAGGCTGGGCTGCTTGAAGCAGACAATTAAGGCGATGGAAGAGGGTGCATTTGCATACATATTAAAGTGAGGCCCGTTATAAAAGAAAAAGGGAGTGAGAGGGAGAGAGAGAGCGAGAGAGAGAGAAAGAGCTGCAGGGAGGGAGGCGGAAAGAGAGAGGGGAAAGAGAGAGAGAGAGGGAGAGAGAGTGAAACGAGCCTCTCTCATAGATCTTTTTCATCAAAAAATACAGGACCCGCCTTTGCTTGCGCATAAATTTGCATCTTCTTAAGGAGAAGGGCACCATGGGGAAACAGGAAGCTAGTGATGGACACACCCCCCTCGGTGCGCTGACGGGCACCTCTACAATGCTCTACAGGTATGGTGAATTAGTCAGTCCTCTCAAGGGATAGGCTACAGAAATGGAGCCTTTGAATACCACGACTCGGGATAGGAAACTCGGAGGGATCCTGGAGAGCTGCAGTGTGTGCAGGCTTTTGTTCCAGCCCTGCACTACCCACCTGATCTCTGTGTTATGTGTTATGGTCTTCAATTTACACCATTAGTTGAATCAGGTAGAGCAGGAACCAGAGCTCACACCGCAGCCCAGATGGACCGGAGTTGCCCATACAGTACCAGGACTTATTCTGTAGGTATCACTAAATTCAGAGAGGTGGCTTGTGTTTTATTGAACCTTTATTTAACTAGGCAAGTCTGTTAAGAACAAATTATTATTTATAATGACGGCCAACCAAAAGGCAAAAGGCGGGGACGGGGGCTGGGATTAAACATTTTAATAGGACAAAACACACATCACGGCAAGAGAGACACCACAACACTACATAAAGAGAGACCTAAGACAACAACATAGCATGGCAGGAACACAAGACAACACAGCATAGTAGCAACACCACATGACAACATGGTAGCAACACAACATGGCAGCAGCACGACATGGTAGCAGCACAAAACATGGTACAAACATTATTGGCCAGAGACAACAGCACAAAGGCAAGAAGATAGAGACAACAATACATCACGCGAAGCAAGAACACTACTTGACAAAAAAATGTGGACACCTGCTCGTCGAACATCTCATTCCAAATTCAGTGCCATTCATATGGAGTTGGTCCGCCCTTTGCTGCTATAACAGCCTCCACTCTTCTGGGAACGCTTTCCACTACAGTAGATGTTGGAACATGGCTGTGGGGACTTGCTTCCATTCAGCCACGAGAGCATTAGTGAGGTTGAGCGCTGATGTTGGGCGATTAGGCCTGGCTCACAGTCGGCGTTCCAATTCATCCCAAGGTGTTGGATGGGGTTGAGGTCAGGGCTCTGTG
>NC_042979.1:38974570-38994570 GCF_901001165.1 Salmo trutta
ATATGGAATCATGTAGTAACCAAAAAAGTGCTAAATAAATTAAAATATATTTTAGATTCTTCAAAGTAGCCAGTTGATAACAGCTTTGTAAAATCTTTTGCATTCTCTCAACCAGCTTCACCTGGAATGCTTTTCCAACAGTCTTGAAGGAGTTCCCACATATGCTGAGAACTTGATGGCTGCTTTTCCTTCACTCCACGGTCCAACTCCCAAACAATCTCAATTGGGTTGAGGTCAGGTGATTGTGGAGGCCAGGTCATCTGATGCAGCACTCAATCACTCTCCTTCTTGGTCAAATAGCCCTGACACAGCCTGGAGGTGTGTTGGGTCATTGTCCTGTTGAAAAACAAGTCCCACTAAGCGCAAACCAGATGGGAAGGCGCATCACTGCAGAATGCTGTGGTAGCCATGCTGGTTAAGTGTGCCTTGAAATCTAAATAAATCACTGACAGTGTCATGAGCAAAGCACCCCCACACAACACCACCTCCTCCATGCTTCATAGTGGGAACCACACAGGCGGAGATCATTCGTTCACCTACTCTGCGTCTCACAAAGACACGGCGGTTGGAACCAAAAGTCTCAAATTTGGACTCATCAGACCAAAGAACAGATTTCCACCGGTCTAATGTCCATTTCTCGTGTTTCTTGGCCCAACAAGTCTCTTCTGATTTCTTTGCAGCAATTCGACCATGAAGGCCTGATTCAAGCAGTCTCCTCTGAGTAGTTGATGTTGAGATGTCTGTTACTTGAACTCTGTGAAGCATTTATTTGGGCTGCAATTTCTGAGGCTGGTAACTCTAATGAACTTATCCTCTGCAGCAGAGGTAACTCTGGGTATTCCTTTCCTGTGGCGGTCCTCATGAGAGCCAGTTTCAACATAGTGCCTGATGGTTTTTGCGACTGCACTTGAAGAAACATTCAAAGTTCTTTACATTTTCCGGATTGATTGACTTTCATGTCTTAAAGTTATGATGGACCGTCGTTTCTCTTAGCTTATTTGAGAGCTTCTTGCCATAATATGGACTTGGTCTTTTACCAAATAGGGCTATCTTCTGTATACCACCCCTACCTTGTCACAACACAACTGATTTGCTTAAACGCATTAAGAAGGAAATAAATTCCACAAATTAACTTTTAACATAGCACACCTGTTAATTTAAATGCATTCCAGGTGACTACCTCATGAATCTGGTTGAGAGAATGCCAAGAGTGTGCAAAGCTGTCATCAAGGCAAAGGGTGGCTACTGTCACGGACGTCGTATGTAATGGACCAAGGTGCAGCGGGTTGAGTGCTCATTTTAACTTTTATTGAACACTTGAAAAACAAAACAAGAAAACGAACGAACGGTAATGCAGGCTACACACACACACACACACACACACACACACACACACACACACACACACACACACACACACACACACACACACACACACACACACACACACACACACACACACACACACACACACACACACACACACACACACACACACACACACACACAGCAGTGCAAAAACAACTTCCCACAAATCCCATGACAAAAACACCCCTCTTAAATAAGACCTTCAATTAGAAGCAATGAAGAGCAGCTGCTTCCAATTGAAGGTCAACCCCATCAACTAAACATAGAAATAGAAAGACTAGACTAGAACATAGAAATATACTAACAGAACGTTAACCAAAACCCCGGAACACTCTAAACAAACACCCCTCTACATAAACACATATCCCAACAAACCCGGAACCACATAAAACAAAAACCCCTGCCACGTCCTGACCAAACTACAATAACAAATAACCCCTTTACTGGTCAGAACGTGACAGCTACTTTGAAGAATGTCATTACTTCTACCGAAGTCGGTGCCTCTCCTTGTTCGGGCGGTGTTCGGCGGTCGACGTCGCCGGTCTTCTAGCCATCACTGATCCATTTTTCATTTTCCATTTGTTTTGTCTTGTTTTCCCACACACCTGGTTTTCAGTCCCTCATTACGTGTTGTGTATTTAACCCTCTGTTCCCCCCATGTCTGTGTGTGGTACTGTTTGTTGTAAGTGCTTGTGAACATTTGTTTGAATGGTGCGACGCGCACCATTCAAACATTGTGCCCATATTTTGTATTTCTAATGCCGTTGGTTTTACTATTAAACTGCTCCGGCTATTATCAAGTTCTACTCTCCTGCGTCTGACTTTCCTGCCACCAGTTACGCACCCCTTGACAAAGAATCTCAAATATAAAATATATTTTGAGTTGTTTAACACTTTGGTTACTGCATATGTGTTATTTCATAGTTTTGATGTCTTCATTATTATTCCACAATGTAGAAAATAGTATAAAGAAAGAAAACCCCTGGAATTAGTAGGTGTGTACAATATTTTGACTGGTACTGTATGAAAATGTGATATTTCAGTTTTGAATTTTTTATACATTTGCGAAAATCATTATGGGGTATTGTGTGTAGAATGATGAGAAAAAAATATATACAATCTATTTTAGAATAAAGCTGTAACGTAACAAAATGTGGAAAAAGTCAAGGTGTCTGAATTCTTGCCGAATGCTCTCTACGTATTAAGAGTTTAATTCCAAAATTAAACATTTTTTGAAATGTTGTAATTAGCTTTTATTTTTTTGATGCATTTTAAAAGAGATTGGTGTGTTTTTTCACTATCTAATCATAGTATGGGGTTGTTCAATGACAGACATGTATTTGTTTAAAATCTTGATGGTTTCACTTCATTGAAACATATAATTATGTTTTTTACTAAATACTACATATCCACCTCCCTCTCAGATAAATAAGTAGTACTACTAGATTTTACACTGTCAAATGAAGGTACCCATAAGCAATCATTTCTGACGAAAAAACAAAATGTGTGGGGATAGCATTTTGGAAGTAAACTCTTCTGTTATACATAATGCTGCACTCTATGGCTTAGCCCTTGACCCTTGACCCCCGGAACGTGCAAACTGCCTCCTAGGAATATTCCTAGGAGGGACTGCAAAAATATGCCACTCCCCCCATCCCCCCACACCTCCAACCCAACCCCACCCTACCACCACCTCCTCTTTCTCTCAGTGCCTGCCTGTTTTTTTCTGCAGTGAAGGGACATGTGTGTTCGATTAAGGTTGGCTCTAAGTATTTGTTTATTGAGGACTCTTTCGCTCGCTCGCCATCTCAGGAATTCTGGTTCTCTAAACGTACAAGTTAGAAAATCCCTTTTTCGAGTTCAACAGGATAACTGTATTACTTGAGATTTGAGTCAAGGGATGAGAAGAAGAAACAAGTATTACTCTCCCCTCCGTATTTATTTGGACGGTGAAGCAAACATGTGTCTCTATATTCCAGCATTTTGGAGATCAAATGTTTCATAACAGTACAGAATGTCACCTTTTATTTGAGGGTATTTTCATACATATCTCTTTTGCCCTTTAGAAGTTAAAGCACTTTATGTATCTAGACCCCCATTTGAAGGAGTTTTATTTCCATAAGTGCTAACCTCTCACCATGAACAATAACGGGAAGGTTAGCATGTCTTGGGGGTATGATCTTTGTTCCTCTGTAACTTTCTCACTCATCATTATTCATGATTCATTCATGATTATCCATACACACATTCACACGCACACACAAACAACTTGCTCTCACAGTCTCACTTCAGAATAATACGTTGCTCCATGTTTCTCAAACGTCAAATTTCGAAGTTCTTCCAAATGTCAAAGTGTTAAAGGTTAAGTTTAGGCATTAACTCTGAAACTTTAAGCTTAGTCATTAACTCCAAATGGTTAAGGTAAAGGCTAAGGTTTGGGATAGTCTTATAAAAATGCTAAAACATTTCTTTCTATAGCTGGATTCAAACTTTCAACCTTTGGAATTAGAGGCTCACACCGATCCGCCAACCTGTCCACAACCCCATAGCAAAACCAAAACCTACTTGAATGTAACAACGCTCACTGTTGCCCATAGTGGCCGGTTTCCACGGCATCGCCCGACATCCTCAGGCATGCATGGATGTCGAATATTGATTTGTATCTCGGGTGACCTGGCTGCACACAAACATATACACACACATACACATGGAGCTCTGAACCGACTGTAATGTCAGCCTCTGTTGGTTGAAAGCAGTACTATTTCCGTCATGTATGTGTGTTTATCATATATGGGTCACACAATGGAAAACGTAATGCAACCTTTTGCAACAGAAATGAAAATGCGTCCCTCTCTGTTTCAGTACAAATGTTCAATTTGGTGCCTAATGAACATGGTCCAGGACTTGGTGCCTAATGAACATGGTCCAGGACTTGGTGCCTAATGAACATGGTCCAAGACTTGGTGCCTAATGAACATGGTCCAGGACTTGGTGCCTAATGAACATGGTCCAGGACTTGGTGCCTAATGAACATGGTCCAGGACTTGGTGCCTAATGAACATGGTCCAGGACTTGGTGCCTAATGAACATGGTCCAGGTGTCTTTTCAGTGTAGATAAGAGCTAATATTGCAACTAGATATGGGGTTCAATCAATTTAACTGTTTGTATTATTTCTAATCCCCATTTGTTTTTAATCCTGATGTCCACATCTTTCCCAGTATAATAAAATGTTTATATTTCCTTTTGCAATACATCCCTCCATTTTACTGTGATGTCTTACGGCAATTAACTTAACATGCCTGCATGAAATTAAGCCATAAGGCCAATGAAATCAGGTACTTGATGCGTAACAAATCTGAAGAGAATAAAATCTTCCAAACTACAAAACTATAGATGTAATCTGATGCTTTATTATGTAATAAAAAAAATCACTGACTTGTTCTGAACAAAAGCCACAGAGAGGACCCCAAGCTTGGTGCAAGAGCAGAAAGCACCACAGGGCCAAGTTTTCAGTTCTCCTCTATGAGCGAGATGGCTAGGCGAGGCTGGGGTCTTTTAGGCCTCTGTGGCCTTCCACAACCCTCTCAAGCTATGGGAAACATTACTCTGTCTCACTCCTCAAGCTCCGCTGGAAGAAAGTTGTGAGTCCTAACCATGTGCTTAAACTGGTTCTCCAGGATCTAGGTAAACACAGTGAGAACAGTCTCCCTCCCTCCCTACCTGCCTCCCTCCACCTTTCTCTCTGTCTCCCTCCATCTTTCTCTATCTTCCTCTCTCCATCTTTCTCTCTCTCTCCCTCTCCCTCTCTCTGTCTCACACACACACACACACACACACACACACACACACACACACACACACACACAGACACTCTCTCACTTGCACACTCTCCTCAAACTCACACACACTCACAACACCTTCTTTCTCGCCCTCTACCTTTCTCTCTCTCTGTCTCTCCCTCCCCCTATCCTGCTCTCTCTCTATCTCTCTCACACACAGGCCCTACAGTTCCTGTTTAATATGAAGGCGATATGGGGAAGCATTGAAACTACAAGGACCTACACTACACAGCAAGGGCTGTGGAGGTTCTCAAGCAGCATGGTAGGGTGATTTATTAGAGAGGGTACAAGCAGCATGGTAGGGTGATTTCTTAGAGAGGGTACAAGCAGCATGGTAGGGTGATTTCTTAGAGAGGGTACAAGGAGAAGTGCTTGTTGGGAAAGAGTGTTCTCAATCTCCTGGGTCTCTCTTTACTGCTTCTCTGACAAGACTTCAGGGGCCACACAACTACAAGCAGAGACTCTTCCTCCAATGCCGACATGGTGAATATGAAGGGGGTAGAGATTCGACGTGCTGCTTGTATCTAGAGACCTGTGCCATGTACTGTAGATCTCTATCCAGAAATGTGGCATATCTCGTCAAACAGACTTCTCCACATTTACTGCCACTTCAATGATATAGATTGAAGTCACTATGATAGAAAATGTGTGTACATATTCACACATGCACGCAAAAAGTATGTGTGTATGTGTGTGTTTGTGCACACGTGTGTGTGGCTGTGTGTGTATCTGTGTGTTCTGCATGCATGTGTGTATGGACCTTTATGCAGTCATTCATATGTACAAATACGCTGTCAGTTTGGTCAATTCATGGTCATCAAATTGGTGTGCTGCTTTCAGGAACTGTGGTTTAATATGTGAGATCACGTTCTGCTGTTTGATCACGTTCTGCTGTGTGATCACGTTCTACTGTGAGATCACGTTCTACTGTGAGATCACGTTCTACTGTGGGATCACGTTCTGCTGTTTGAGTAGGGAGTGGGATGAAGTGGGCGTGAAGCATGTGACTGTAATGTTGCATTCACTTTTTAGATGAAGTTCCTCAAGGAACACACCCTTTTGGAACATATATGTAACAATCCTGTACTGAAACCTAGGTCCCACTTTACATTACAGTGCCCATATTACAGTGTAATTTGTCATGTATTTTAATAACTCATTGTTACTATACTTACAGGTTGGTTTAGGGCCAGGCCAATCCAGGGATAGCGGTACTGCTGTTAATATATTGTAACAAAGCAATATTACAATAGTTATAACACTGTGTTCCCAGGAATAATTACACACAAGAACAGCACTCATGTAAAGTGTAACCAATGTGTAACCGATGTGTAACCAATGTGTATCCGATGTGGTGATTGACAGTGTTCCCTCTCAATTGCTACAGTGATATAGATAGATTACTTGTTGTAACTATAGCAGTGTTTTTGGGCTGTGCCTATACTCCAATCTGGTCTAAGAAAAGTGTTTTCTTCCTGATATGAGATAAGTTGTTTCATAATGAGTCTGGTCCTGACTTTAGAACCAGAAGTAGGACGACATCCTATTGGTTGGTTGGTTGCTAAGTTCCTGAATGTTGCTGAACTACTTTTAACCTTGTTCACCCTGCTGTTGACTGTGTGGGTTTGATCTTGTATGCCAGACGATGCCTAACACTTAAAATGTGTTTGCTATTGAAAGTGTGATCCCTGCAATTCTAATCAGGATATGTTTTCTACACAAGGTTTACTTGTAGGTCACTATACATTGCATTACATTACATTGAATTGGCACCAGTTATACAAGTAACTCATTTGAAACAGAATTTGATTCATTTCCGTTTATTACAATGTATTCATTATTCTATGTACGTTAACTGCAATAACTGTACATTGACTTCATTCCAGTTACCTCAGTAGTTATAGAGTAACTACTTGACGTACATAAAGGTGGTCGAAATCCCTGAGGCCCAATAGGACCACACACTCAAGAGTGTGGCCATATCTGGACTGTTTCAGAAAAATTATGAATCTCTAACAGTTTCAAAAAAATAATGTGAGATTCTATAAGAACCCGAACTAACAATTGTTAAGACAATTACTGACCATGTTTGTGGGGAAATTGTTTTACTCTGTTGCTTTCATTGAAAATAAGAATTTGTTCTTAACTAACTTGCCTTGTTAAATAAAGGTTAAATAAAAAATACAAATGTTGCTTTCATTAGGCCTATCAATAACACCACGACTGAGGAATAAAAACACACCAACCCACTTGAATCTAGTCGAAAAGGTTAGACTGTCTCTCGGGTGTCATCAATGTGCTATCTGAAAGCCTTCCTTCACAGCTCGGAATATGTCCTTTCTGTGCATGGCAAATCCCAGGCATAAGCATGATGTCTGACCGTGAGGCACTGGCTCCATCTCAATTCCTCTTTCCTCGCCTCCTATCTCCTGGCCGCTTATCTCCTCGCCCCCTTCTGAACCATATTGGAGGAGAAGGTCCAAGGTCTCTCCCCTCAGACCTTGTTATCCAATGTGTTTTGAGAAGGAGGCAAGGAAAAGGAAAGACGGATTGAGAAAGAGCCATTTTTCACCAACACTTAGCGAATTAGGAGTACAGAAAAAAGGGTTCCAAAAGGTTTCTTCGGCTGTCCCCATAGAAGAACCCTTTTTGGTTCCACGTAGAACTCTTTTGGGTTCCAAAAGGGAACCGAAAAATCTTCGACCTGGAACCAAAAATATTTCTTCAAAGGGTTCTCCTATGGGGACAGCCGTAGAACTGTTTTAGGTTCTAGATAGCACCTTTTTTCTAAGAGTGTACGTTGGAGTTAGCCATTAGTCAGAAGGTCAGAACCTTATGCGGCTAAGTTGTATCGTTCTTGGTCTTAATTAGACAAAGTGATTTCATTAAGATGATTAAACACCCCCTAATGGGTTGCTAGAGTGCTTGGGACATATGATAGCATTGTGCTAAACGTGAGGGTTTTCCACTCAATGAGCGCCAGAGGTTGTCTTTAGCTTAGATGCTAACCCGAATGAGCCACATTCATTTATAGAGTAGGGCAGGTTCACTTTAAGAGACGTAGGAGGCATGAAATCAGGTGAGACATTGAAAATGGTTAATATAGAGATGGTATGTGTAGAACTGACATGATTCCAGGATATGTGGTCTAGAATATTGTGTGCATTCCTGTACGAACAATTTTTGTCTGCAATAATCTGTATTGCTTACCTAACGTGTAGGTCTATATACCTCACATCTGGCGATTCAGACACAGGTATGACACATAGTATTGTCCAAAATCTGTAGCAAACCAAGATCACGTTATGTACAATACACCAAAGAAATGTTGATAGATAAAACCGTTATGCACAATACACTAAAGAAATGTTGCTAGATAAAACCCAAATCTATAGAAGTAGCAATTCAACTAAATAAGCATGAGATATGAAGTTGGATGTAGGTTTTAGGAATTTACCCTCACAGTGTACTTGAAAAATATACATTTATTCACAAAACCTTCAGTCACATACAGGTTTTTAATCACACAAAAATATTAGTTATTAAATAGTAAAACATTTATCAAATTGTAGATGTTGGGCAACAATGCATTGGGAATTTGAAAAGTAGAAGTATATTGAAGTATATTGACATCAGCACATGTTTACTCTTTTCTCCACTTCCTTTTATAGTCACCTAACTAGTTTATGACCACATCTGGGGAGCCAATCAGAAAGCAGCATATGACCCACTGTTGACACATCACCAAGAAGAACAAGCAGGAAGAGTGAAGAAAAACACAGATGGTTGATGCTTGTAGGTACAGTACTAATTATCGCAGTTACATACAGTGCATTCGGAAAGTATTCAGACCCCTTGACTTTTTCCACATTTTGTTACATTACAGCCTTATTCTAAAATTGATTTTTTTTTTAATCCATCAAACTTTTTCCACATTATCTATACCTGATAATAACAAGCAAAAACTGATTTTTAGATATTTTTGCAAATTCAGACCCTTTACTCAGCACTTTGTGGAAGCACCTTTGGCAGCGATTACAGCCACAAGTCTTCTTGGGTATGAAGCTACAAGCTTGGCACAACTGTATTTGGAGAGTTTTTCCCATTCTTCTCTGCAGATCCTCTCAAGTTCTGTCAGGGGCTTGTGGGGAGCGTCGCTGCACAGCTATTTTCAGGTCTCTCTAGAGATGTTCGATCGGGTTCAAGTCTGGGCTCTGCCTGGGCCACTCAAGGACATTTAGAGACTTGTCCCGAAGCCAATCCTGCATTGTCTTGACTGTGTGCTTAGGGTCATTGTCCTGTTGGAAGGTGAACCTTCACCCCAGTCTGAGGTCCTGAGCGCTCTGGAGCAGGTTTGCATCAAAGATCTCTCTATACTTTTCTCCGTTCATCTTTACCTCGATCCTGACTAGTCTCCCAGACCCTGCCGCTGAAAAACATCCCCATAGCATGATGCTGCCACCACCATGCTTCACCGTAGGGATGGTACCAGGTTTCCTCCAGACGTGATGCTTGGCATTCAGGCCAAAGAGTTCAATCTTGGTTTCATCAGACCAGAGAATCTTGTTTCTCATGATCTGAGAGTCCTTAAGGTGCCTTTTGGCAAACTCCAAGCGGGCTGTCATGTGCCGTTTACTGAGGAGTGTCTTCCGTCTGACCACTCTATCATAAATACCTAATTGGTGGAATGCTGCAGAGATGCTTGTCCTTCTGGAAGGTTGTCCCATCTCCACAGAGGAACTCTGGAGCTCTGTCAAAGTGACCATCGGGTTCTTGGTCACCTCCCTGACCAAGGCCCTTCTCCCCCGATTGCTCAGTTTGGCTGGGCGTCCAGTTCTAGGAAGGGTCTTGGTGGTTCCAAACATCTTCCTTTTAAGAATAATGGAGGCCACTGTTTTCTTGGGGACCTTCAATGCTGCAGAAATGTTTTGGTACCCTTCCCCAGATCTGTGCCTAGACACAATCCTGTCTCAGGGCTCTACGGATAATTCCTTTGTCCTCATGGCTTGGTTTTTACTCTGACGTGCACTGTCAACTGTGGGACCTTATATAGACAGGTGTGTGCCTTTCCAAATTATGTCCAATCAAATGAATTTACCACAGGTGGACTCCAATCAATTTGTAGAAACATCTCAAGGATGATTAATAGAAACAGGAAGCACCTGAGCTCAATTTCAAGTCTCATAGCAAAGGGTCTGAATACTTAAAGTAAAGTAAAGTATCTGTTTTTTATGTTTAATACATTTGCAAAAATGTATAAAAACCTGTTTTCGGTTTGTCATTATGGGGTGTTGTGTGTAGATTGATGAGGAAAAGCATTTATTTAATCAATTTTAAAATAAGGCTGTAACGTAACAAAATGTGGACAAAGTCAAGGGTTCTGAATACTTTTCCAAATGCACTGTATACTTTAAGATCAAAATAAGTTAAAGTCCTTGGTAATTGACGTGTTCTTATGACTGAGAAGAAACATACAAGATACTGAGTTTACTCTGCCTTTCTGCAGTGTCTCATTTGTTGGCTTGGAAAGGTTGAGCAACAGTGGTGTATGGCACTACTTTCTCCCAGTTCAGCCCTACTTCTCAGCAGAAAAAAAACAGCTTGCGTGGCGAACGCAACTCGTGTTCTCTGCTGTCACTGTGTGTAGTGTTGACATGGGCGGCCTGCACATGCTTAGATTAAAGATGCTCAAGATAAAGAGATCAACTAACTCCACCGTGAGTTTGTTTCCCAGAACTTTCTTTATATTGGGGCTACACTAGTGCTCTTTTGGAGACAGGACAACATGTGTCATGTTTATAAAGGGGTTGGAACATGGCAGCCTGTCACGTTCATCGTAATGATTGGACCAAGGCGCAGCATGAGTAGCGTTCCACATCTTATTATAATGTGAAACTTCAGCAAAATATAAAAACAATAAATGAACAAACAAACCGTGAAGACAGGGAAGTGCAAATAGGCACCTACACAAAACAAGATCCCACAAACACAGGTGGGAAAAATAACTACTTAAATATGATCCCCAATTAGAGACAACGATTACCAGCTGCCTCTAATTGGGAATCATACAAATCACCAACATAGAAATAGTAACCTAGAACCCCACATAGAAATAATCAACTAGAATATCCTCCAGTCACGCCCTGACCTATTTCATCATAGAGAAACAATGGCTCTCTATGGTCAGGGCATGACACAGCCTACTTACCATAATCTCTTATAAAGATAAATAAATAAAAACTGTTCAAGTACTCCATTACTGCACTTACTGACCAGTTACTGGTTACTTTATAGGTTACTTTGCATGTGTTTACATTCCAGATGGATGTACAATAAGTACATTTAAATGAAACAGACATAACACATTATCATGATCATTGCAGGTAAATCCTAAAAAAAAAAGTTTGCACTGCCAGCAAAAAAGCACAGTGTTATTAAAAATCAGTTAAGTATCATAAGTAATTTTGCATTAGTAAGGCTGACAACTGTGAATGTTGAGTGCTCACAATACGATGGTTATAAAAATGCTGTTACACTGGTTTAAGGCTAAATACAGTAGTCTGCATGTGCCATCATTTCCACTCTCCTTCATTCCTTAAATGACAATACATGGCAGGTTAGTGTTTTTCCTCCAATTCATACTGGAAGTCTAAGCCCTTAGATCACATCTACTAAGCTAACATATAAAATTGTTTTAACATGGTCATAAAATGTATCATTTAGCCATTATAATTTTTTTTTAGGACCCAGTAGGTATAAAAAAATAAATAAATCTAACATTTATTTTATGAAACATTGAATTTGGCAGATGACTTCGTGACTAATTTCTTGTCCGGATCCTATCATGTGTAGAAAAAGGCCGCTTTCACAAGCCCCATGTCATTAAATAAGCGGAAAGAGGGGTTTGAGCTGCAACCACTACAAGACACGATAAGTCTCTAGCATAAACACAAGGGGAGCTATTCAATATTCAAATGATGTCACCATGTGACGCACTGGTGCGTCAATCGACTCTAGAGGGCATGTTAACTGACATGCAGTGCACACATTGTGTGTGTGTGCGCATGCGCGTGAGAGAGAACAAACAAGCAACCAATCCACATTTTTCTGCCTCTCTAAATCAAATCAAATCAAAGTTTATTGGTCACAGTTCAGCAGATGTTGTAGCGGGTGCAGCAATATGCTTATGTTACTAGCTCCTAACAATGTAGTAAAATGTCAAACGCATACACAAATAATTAAACAAATACAAGAAAAATAAACAAGAAATTAAGAAATGTCGTAATGAATCCAACTAACATCCCAAATAGCACTGTAACAGTAATCCAAATGCAATCTACAGGTATATACACCGGATTAATTTACACCCCCCCCACTCTATTTCCCTCACTCCCACAACCCCCTCCCCCCTCCCTCACCCACTCACTCACTTATCCTCCTGTTTTCTCTACCCCCCCCCCCCCCCCTCTGGCTGATTTTCAGTTGTGGGCGGGCCTACAACACACCCCCAGTTGCAGACAGACAAACAGGCAGGCAGGCAGGCAGACAGACAGACAGAAAATCAGATAGACAGGGAGGCAGACAGACAGATGAACAGGCAGGCATGTAGATGAGTCTGAACAGGTCACAGGAAAATAAATCCACATTCCATCCTGGCCGCTGCCTGCCTGCCTGGGAAAGTAGCGAACACAGGAGAGCACTGTGGAGCATGACACTAACACTACACGAGAACAAAGAAATAAACACACACACACACACACACAAACATACACACAAACACAAACACACACACACAGAAACACAAACATACACACACAAACAAACACACACACACACACAAACATACACACACACACACACACACACACACACAGAAACACAAACATACACACACAAACAAACACACACACACACACACACACACAAACATACACACAAACACACACACACAGAAACACAAACATACACACACAAACATAAACACACAAACAAACACACACACACACACACAAACATACACACACACACAGAAACAAACACACACACAGAAACACAAACATACACACACAAACATAAACACAAACACACAGAAACACAAACATACACACACAAACATAAACACACAAACAAACACACACACACACAAATATACACACACACACAAATTGCATAGCGATATATGCACAAACAAACAAGTATGCACACATACACACGGAAATACACACGGACACACACACGGACACACACTGACATACAATATAAAACAGAGGAGTCACACACACACACACAAACACACACAATTAAAGTGTATGTATGTTGTTCACTGCTACACAACTACTATCCAGTTTAGAGTAATGATAACATACATCTATAGCGTAGCTGTACTATGCACATCCAATTGGGTTACAATAGTACTATGCACAAGGTTAGGAAAAGGGTGAGTGTAAATGCTCTCCTAACCTGCTACGAAAAGTCACTTCCAGATGAAGCTGTAACGAAGTGGCGTGTTTTTTAAGGGAGTCCCATTCGGATAATGGTAGGAGAAAACGTATTTCTGACCATTGCCTCCTAGACCCACTTTACGGGAATGGGAACATGTTTGCGGCTAGAGACATCTCCATGGAAACTAATCCATTGCCGGAGGGGGGTGAAGGGGATGTGGAGGGATATGGAGAGGTCAAGACGTGCTGTTTCCTTGGAAACTGTGCACATAGCTCAAGCCGTGAGCCCGCCCTTTCCCTGACTGGCGCTCACGAGGGGGGGTCAGGTTATTTTAATTGGCTGGAATTCTGCCTCTAGGCTTGACACCTCCTCCATGACAGGGTCTCCAGCTCTTAAAGGGGAAAGGAGAGATAATCCTATATCCAATTCATTGGGCGAGTTTGAGTGATAAAGCTAAAGCAACCGACTGTAGATGAAAAGTCGAGGAGTGGAGTTGGAGGAGGTGCATCTGCGACAGCGAAAGTCAGACACTAATGCAGTTTTCAACAGCAAGGCTCAGATCAATGTCGAAATAAAGAAGTATCCTAACCCCCATACCACACACACACTAACTGAAATAATAATATAATATTATGTGTGTACGTCACAGTTGGGCTCAATCAGCATTGAAGTCAATCAATTCGGGAAGTGATTTCAATTTAAAATCCAAAAATGTAAAAAACATTTTACATAAACAGCTTCTCATTTTCAGTTTACTGAGAGGTCATTGAAAATAGATGCCCTTTTATCAATCATTGAATTGGAATTTCAGTTTACTTCCTGAGCCCAACCCTGGTGTACATTGTACAATCACTTAGTGAGAGAGAGCCTCAAATATCACATTTATTTGTATATGTCCACTGTACACATAAATCGAGGAAAATTGGTTCCTGATTGGTTGACAACAGAGCCTCCCACAATGCAGGCGATGGCTGCAGGATGAAGTTGGTAAAGAGCAACTGCAGAAACTTGCAGTCAAAACTTCATGACCTTCGTTCAAATATTTTTTTTCAAGTTGCAGTTGACATGTAGGTGCAAGTCAAACCATTTTTATCCCCAGAATGCATCACACTTTAAGCTGCAATATGTAACTTTTTGGCCAACGCGACCAAATTCACACAGAAATGTGAGTTATAGATCTGTTATTATCATTGAAAGCAAGTCTAAGAAGCAGTAGATCTGTTCTATGTGCATTATATCTATGCTTCCCATTCTTACATTTTTTTCTTTGTATCTTTTACTTTGGGTTTTATACACCAGCTTCAAACAGCTGAAACAACAATATTTGTCGGTTATGGAAAATATAATTCCCAGTGGTTTAGATGGTACAATGATTATCGCCACTATACTTGCTTGTTTTGTCACATAAACTGAAATTAGGCAAACTATTAGCATTTTAGCAACCAGGAAATGGTGGAGCGATTTCTGCATAGCGCATCTTTAATAGGCAGTGACCAACGATGGTCAACGACTTGACAAAAGTGATCTGCTCAAACGCGCCTATTAAATTCGTGATTCTGTGCCACTTCACCAAGCACAAATATTAAAGTCGGTGTAGTTCCTTTAATGGTTCCTATTGGTTGTTTTATGGAGTTTGCATGGACTAAAATAATGTAAGAACAAACCCCTTTCAAGCTATGTATGCTGTAGTTTAGCTCCCTACACAAAGTCTCTTTCCCAATAATCCATTGAAAAGAGACAATATAAGGTTATTATTTTTCCTTTATCATGTTGTGGGTATTTATTTAATCATAAACCTAGGTAGCATATTAAAAGTATATTAATGCATGTGATAAATCGGGAATATGTCACAGCTGGGATTGTACAAGGCAAAGCCTTATCAATCAACAAGCATAACGCATCATATGGTTTATACGCTAACAAAAGAGCTCGTTGGGAGATTTTTAAATTCAGAAATCACAAGACGAGGATATACATTGCACAACATAGATTTATTTATCTAGAGGACTCTTGCAATAAAACATGAATTGTTCGATAAAGACAGAGGATAGAACCTTACCGTAAGGTTACAACACATCATCGTCATAGGCTACGACGCATCGGCTAAAGGCTATCTACATCTAACCAAAAACAATCAAAGAACTGTGCTATTTGGGTCAATAACGTTACTTTTATCTGACCTATCCAAAATCAGTCACATAGATACCAGATACAGGTCGAGGGAAAATAGGCTTCTTCTCTGCAACCACGGTTCGCCCTGTGGAAGTTTCCTGTCCAAAATGACCCGAAATAAACTGAACAGAGGCTGACAGCACTATGAACCAGCAACTGCCGATTTATATTTAAGTTGATTACTTTGCCTTTAAGTTCAGAAAACATCTATCTGCCAAGCACCGCCCCTGATATTTTACCTTGAAGTCATCCTGCCATCGGTGTGCCTGCGAGTGTCCAGGGTAAGACAAATCACAACTTCAATTCCCACAATGCTTTCATGTGAGGTTTCCTAAAATTGACCGACCATAAAGCGGGACTTGTAGTTTTCTGACTGTTAATTTTGGGGGCTTTTGACGAATGAGGCGTCATATCACACTAATATTCCATGTTGCGTCACTTGCAAGAGTTTGAGTTCACGCGTTATGTTATTTCAGCGCATTTGTTATGTCTGGAGTAATGGTTAAAAAACAAGCATGTATAAGATGCAGGAATTCTATAAGTAGTTCATCTTATATAAAAGCATTTAATAATATTTCATTATGAAATCGATGAACAGTATTTAGCTCCATGTTACCTCCAAACAGTTTATCTGCACAGTTGTGCATGAAAACGTTACATTGAGTAATATGTTATAGTCATAAAAATGTTTAAGACTACATTCTTGCAAGACAGGTGTCATGTATGAAAGACACGCGTGAAAACATGGATGCTGTATTGTCAATAAACAATCGACTGACGTGATGCGTAAAGACACATGTCAAAAAGTCCATTGCACATTCTAAACCCAGGCAAGTCAACTCATAGTAAGCTAGTCCCACACTAATTTAGAATGTCTCTGAAATAGATTTATATTTCAACAGAAATTCACGGTTAACATGCATGGGTGATCACAAATACATAGCCAATTTCTAGACTATTTATATGCAACTAACCAAAAAGACTAAGGTTCCATGAATTACAGGACTGGGTTGACAAACTGATGTAGCCCACATTTCCGATTGATGCTGTGCCAAGAGTACATGAGATCATGTGTTTATAGGTGTTATGTAGACTTAATTTGAGCCCGTTTGCTACAGCAAGAAAATTATCCTGCAGCAACAGGAAATGTGAATTATTGTTTGGATTATAATTAATGGATATTTTTTAGGGGTTGATTCATTTTTCGTAAGGTAAAATCAAGTCTGAAATTTGAAAGTGTAAATTACAACTTCAGAAGCCTTATTAAACTTCAAATATACTACACGTTTTACATTAAGATCTGTACAAATATTCAGGATGGTCACCCGTGATACAAGTCAGTATTCGACGTCTATCCATGTCCGAGGACGGGCATAGTCATCTGCCTCTGATTCCAAAGATTGCAAGTTTGAATCCAGCGACAGGAGGTTTTTGATATTTTTGCTTTAAGCCTATCCCTTACCTTAACCATTCGGAGTTAATGTCTAACCTTAAGAATTCTGAGTTAATTCCTGAACTTAATACTAGCCTAAAACGTAACCTTAAACACTAAAAAAATTGACGTTTTGAACAACATCGAAATTTGATGTTTGAGAAGCATGGATGAACATCTTATTTTGACGCGAGAAAGTGAAAGCTGGATGAAATAAATGTGAAATTTATTATAATTTTTTTACTTAAAATTCTTATCTATAATGACGGTCTACCAAAAGGCCTCCTGCGGGGACGGGGCTGGGATTAAAAAAAAAATTAAAAATAAAATACAAAAATATATATTATTGAGGACAAAACACACATCATGAAAAGAGAGACACCACAACACTACATAAAGAGAGACCTAAGACAACAACATAGCATGGCAGCAACACATGAAAACACAGCATGGTAGCAACACAACATGACAACAACATGGTATCAACACAACATGGCAGCAGCACAAATCATGATATAAACATTATTGGGTAGGGACAACAGCACAAAGGGCAAGAAGGTAGAGACAACAATACATCACGCAAAGCAGTCCACTGGCCAAAGTGGAAAAAGGTTGCATGAAGGTTGCACAAATGGGGTAAAAACATTTAATACAATTGTTGAAGAAGATAAGTAGACAAATAGAGCCATTTCCTGTGAGCAGCACCATGGAATTGATGATGAAATGGTTGGCAATCAGAATTATTCAGATTAGTGTGTTCCAAACACAAAACAGAACAATGAACTTATAACATTTGCCTCACTTGGTTGGTTGACAAACATTTAGACATTTGAGAGAGAAATGTAATCATGTCTTATTTATCTCAGAAAAATAGCATTATAGTACGGTGGAGTTATTCAGAACAGACAGAAATAGAAGGGAATGTAGACAGGATTGGAGAGAATAGTGTTGTTGTGTAGAGGTGTGCGTCCCAAATGGCACCCTATTCCCTGTTTAGTGCACTACTTTTGACCAGGGCCCATAGGGTAGTGCACTAGGCCCATAGGGCTCTGGTCAAAAAGTAGTGCACTAATAGTTAAAGGGGTGCCATTTGGAATGCAAGGTTGTTATAATCAATCTCAAGGGTGCCACCAATTAGTTTCAACAGTACAATTCATAGATTTGTGAAAGGTGCAGATATCTGAAACAACTTACTTTTTCAACTTATTTCGTATAGAGTGGCATCTGAGGAGGTCAAGCACTAATAACATTAAATGTAGAGAACATGGAAAGCGGTTTGGACCTCTTGGCATAACGGTTTAGGTGTTGTGTTAACAGTTGACAGTTCCACTGCAAAAGTAGAAGTGTAGAAGTAGAAGTTTGGTATAGTAAAAACATGCAATCTTCCGAAGGGAATACTTTGGAGCAATTTAAAAGGAATATTTAATAGCAACAAGAAAACAGTGACTATCTTCATGTTTCCAAATAACTGACAGTAACATGGCAGGTTATTATTTGTTGTTTTCAAATATGGTATGTTATCAATGTAGCCTGTTAACCTTGACAGTAAAGGATGACACTAGGTATATTTCATATACATTCATTAGGCCTTATTAGAACGCCTACAGTAAAGTGGTACTGTTTATCTGACACTATACATTCATTAGGCCTTATTAGAACACCTACAGTAAAGCGGTACTGTTTATCTGACACTATACATTCATTAGGCCTTATTAGAACACCTACAGTAAAGCGGTACTGTTTATCTGACACTATACATTCATTAGGCCTTATTAGAACACCTACAGTAAAGCGGTACTGTTTATCTGACACTATACATTCATTAGGCCTTATTAGAACACCTACAGTAAAGTGGTACTGTTTATCTGACACTATACATTAAGTTGCTATTATAAGCTGGGTGGTTCGAGCCCTGAATGCTGATTGGCTGAAAGCCGTGTTATATCAGACTGTATACCATGGGTATGACAAAACACGACGTTGCGTCGTGCATAAGAACAGCCCTTAGCCGTGGTATACTGGCCATATACCACACCTTCTCAGGCCTTATTGCTTAATTATACCTGTGTAGTAACAATGTAATTACACAAGTAACAAAATGTAATTAAAGTTTTGTTGCATAAGTCTAATAGACTTTGGCCATGTCCAGAAACAAGCCCGACCACTACCCCTTTAGATTGGATAGGTGTGTGAACATCATGGCAAAATAGTATCTGGCCTATCAGAGAGCAAAGTGGAGCTACATCCATAATGCTTACACCTATCCAATTCTTTCAGATCTACATGGAGTACCTGTGGTGCAGGGGCTGGGGATATGGGTTGTTTCTGCTTATACAACGTGGGTCTAATCCTGAATGCTGATTGGTTATTAAAACCCCATTCCACATGGTGTGTATTCCAGAAGTTACCACCGGCTAAATCTATGACGTTAAAATGCCTATTTACTCTGTTCCATCTGACTGCGCAATCCACTGTCTCATCAGCCCAACTAGGCAATTTATAAACTTGATCAACTTGAACCACCATCAATTAAAAGTATAATAATCCTGATAATTGATATTATTTGAAGATGAATATGCTTTGGCAACACTTCGTAACATTGTCGTGAGCTTATAATGTCATCTTATGATCTCATAATGCTCCTGACTAAATAGTAGCCATTTTGACTGTGTCACAAGACATTATAGATGCTTATAACATATTATAGTGCATTATACCCATTATACCTGTTATAAGTAAAGTGTTA